>NC_073412.1:4950204-5057704 GCF_028641065.1 Leucoraja erinaceus | reverse complement strand
GAGCTTATTTGAGGTAGTCGTGTTTAATAGCCTGATGGCTCTAGGGAAGTAGCTGTTCCGGTACCTGAGCGGTACAGCTATCAGACTCCTGTATCTTCTCCCCGATGGAGGGGGTGGGGCAAATGAGAGTGTGGCCAGGGTGGTGTAGTTCTCTGATGATGCTGGCTGCCTTATCATCTTAATATCTGCATCATCGCGAAGCATTTATACCTCATCTAACTGGATGAAGGCGACTGATGTCTCGAGGGAACCGAACTGTTGCATCCGTCTGGCGAGGCTGCAAAAACGCAGCAACACTTATTTCCAATTAACTTCTCAACGTCTGAAACATGACATGCAATTATTTCAGGTAGACAAAAGTGCTGGAGAAACTCAGCGGGTGCAGCAGCATCTATAGATGATGCTGGCTGCCTTATTGAGGCAGCGACCCGCATCCATAGATGCTGCTGCACCCGCTGAGTTCCTCCAGCACTTTTGTCTACCTTCGATTTTCCAGCATCTGCAGTTCCTTCTTACGTGCAATTATTTCCATCCACTTACACACGCTCTCTTTCATTTCGTTCTGACTTGGATTTCAAGCAGATTTCAATGCAACGTTTCAATTCTGTCTCTGAGTCCCCGGGAAAATAAAAGTTCTCAAAATCCACATCTTTCACCCACGGTTTTAAACTTCAGAAACGCCTCTTCAATGTCACTGCTCCAGCCATCGAGTTTGATTTTTTTTTTGCAAAGGGCTTTATCGAAAATGTCAGATATGGAGGCGACAATTCCTCACTGTGATTTGTTTGCCAAAGGATTTTCGGTTTGAAGTGCTGAGAGTTTGTAGCCATCGTTGGCTTAAACGGGCAAATGGCCCTGAGATGAAACTGGGCGAGGCCGGAGTTGGTTTCAATTGGTTGTGTGTGATGGTGAAAAGCCGGGACAAAGGACATTAGATTTGTGTAAGAATGAACTGCAGGTGCTGGTTTAAACGCGCAAAACAGCGGGTCTGGAGGAAGAAGGAATGGCTGATGTTTTTGTGTTGAGAGAGAGACTCTGTAGAGAGAGAGGGAGAGAAAGGTACAGAAACGGAGAGAGAGAGAGAGGCCGCTGTCGGAGAATGAGAGAGAGAGAGAGAGACAGAGATAGAGAGAGAGAGAGAGAGAGAGTGAGAGAGAGAGAGAGAGGGAGAGAGAGAGAGAGAGAATGTGAGCGAGAGTGTGTGTGTGTGAGAGAGAATGAGGGAGAGAGAGAGAGAGAGAGAGAGTGAGAGAGAGAGAGAGAGAGAGAGAGAGAGAGAGAGAGAGAGAGAGAGAGAGAGAGAGAGAGAGAGAGAGAGAGAGAGAATGAGAGAGAGAGAGAAAGAGAGATAGAGAGATAGATAGATAGATAGAGAGAGAGATAGATAGATAGATAGAGAGATAGATAGATAGATAGATAGATAGATAGATAGATAGATAGATAGATAGATAGATAAATAGATAGATAGATAGATAGATAGATAGATAGATAGATAGATAGATAGATAGATAGATAGATAGATAGATAGATAGATAGATGATAGATAGATAGATAGATAGATAGATAGATAGATAGATAGATAGATAGATAGAGATGCAGGAGGGAAAGAGGCGGGTGGTGTGGGAGTGGGAAAGTGAAGGGGGGAGAGTGTGAAAGGAAGAGAGAGTCCCCTCGTTCCCCGCCTCCAGGTTGCCGGTGGTAAGCAAGGGCGAGGCCGCTGAGTCGCGCTGCCCCGCGGGCAGCCAATGGCACCCGGGCGGCGAGCCGGAGACACGAGAGAACACAGGGCTACGGAATCTCACCCTGTAACTCACCTCCAACGCCCCTTCACACAGATGGGCGACACATAATGCCGCGTTGATTCCCAAACAAGGCGGAAATTTCACACACTATTTATGCTGGAGATTTTTCAGGGAATTATATTTGGACATCTACCTGTATCTGTCTATAGACACAAAAAAACTAGAGTCACTCAGCGGGACAGGCAGCATTTCTGGAGAGAAGGAATGGGTGACGTTTCTTCGGTTTAAAACAGCATCTGCAGTCCCTTCTTACACACACCTGTATCTGTCTGTTTGATTCACTGAGTGCGGCCTCTCTGTCTCTCTGCCCGTGTGTGCATGTATGTATATTTCTCCAGAGATGCTGTCTGACCCGCTGAGTTACTCCAGTTTTTTTGTGTCTATCTGTGTGTATGTGTGTGTATCTGTGTGCATCTATCTATCTAGGGGATCTCATTGAAACATATGAGATTGTTAAGGGCTTGGACACGCTAGAGGCAGGAAACATGTTCCCGATGTTGGGGGAGTCCAGAACCAGGGGCCACACACACAGTTTAAGAATAAGGAGTAAGCCATTTAGAACGGAGACGAGGAAACACTTTTCCTCACAGGGAGTGGTGAGTCTGTGGAATTCTCTGCCTCAGAGGGCGGTGGAGGCCGGTTCTCTGGAGGCTTTCAAGAGAGAGCTAGATAGGGCTCTTAAAAATAGTGGAGTCAGGGGATATGGGGAGAAGGCAGGAACGGGTACTGATTGGGGATGGCCATGACACATTGAATGGTGGTTAAGAAGGGCCGAAAGCCTATTTAGAACGTAGACGATCTAAATCTATCTTCTTCTATCTATCTATCTATCTATCAATCTATCTATCTATCTATCTATCTATCTATCTATCTATCTATCTATCTATCTATCTATCTATCTATCTATCTAGCTATCTATCTATCTATCTAATCTATCTATCTATCTATCTATCTATCTATCTATCTATCTATCTATCTATCTATCTATCTATCTATCTATCTATCTATCTATCTATCTATCTATCTATCTATCTATCTATCTATCTATCTATCTATCTATCTATCTACCTATCTATCTATCTATCTATCTATCTATCTATCTATCTATCTATCTATCTATCTATCTATCTATCTATCTATCTATCTATCTATCTATCTATCTATCTATCTATCTATCTATCTATCTATCTATCTATCTATCTATCTATCTATCTATCTATCTATCTATCTATCTATCTATCTATCTATCTATCTATCTACTATCTATCTATCTATCTATCTATCTATCTATCTATCTATCTATCTATCTATCTATCTATCTATCTATCTATCTATCTATCTATCTATCTATCTATCTATCTTTCTATCTAATTTATTTATATCTATGTGTACATTTGAGATTATATGTTATGATTCATAGTTTCTCCACGTACAGATCCATCTATGAGTCCATTGTATGAAGACATTATTTGCTGTACCTACCGGCTGAGAGAACAGGTAGAGCGGGCAGTCACTCAGGCCGTGAGCCGCGGCGTGGAGAGAGGGATGGAGAGAGGGAGAGATGGAGAGAGGGGAGGGAGGGGCGCCTTCTCTCAATAATAGTTTTGCTGCCGGCGCTTTCCCATCCCTGCCCCCGGGGTCCTAATACTGATTGTAATAATATGAATAATATGGAATAACTCAGCGGGTCAGCCAGAATCTCTGGAGAAAATACACACACACACACACACACGGACACACGGGCAGAGAGACAGGGAGGCTTAATGATAATGCACTCTGACCACTTCCAGCAACAAATGGGTTTTAAAAATCCTGATGAAATATTCCACATGAATCACATTTACACACCTCGCCGGCGGGGATTAGATTATAAAATGCCTGTTCACAATGTGGAGGTCAGCTCATCGTGTGACAAGGACAAGCATCATATTGTGATCCTCACCAACTCACACACACTGCTGCACCCTCTCTCACTCTCTTTCACACTCCCTCTCTCCCTCTCTTCCTTTCACTCTCATCTTTTCACGTTCTCTCCTCCCTCCCTCTTTCACACTCTCTCCATCTCTCTCCTATCTTCTTTTCACACACACACACACTCACTCCCTCCCTCTCTTCATTTCACTCTCCCTTTCTCTCTTTCTTTTCACACTCTCTCCCTTTCTCCTCTTCACTCTCTCCTCATCTTTTCACGTTCTCTCCTCCCTCTCTCTTCCTTTCACACTCCCTCTCTCTCCATCTTCCTTCCACACACACACTCTCTCCCTCTCCTCTCTTCTTTTCACATTCTCTCCTCCCATCCTCTTTCTCCACTCTCTCCATCCCTCTCTCTTTCTTTCACATACTCTTTCTCCCTCTGGCATCCTTTCACATTCTCTCCATCTGTCTCTCTTCCTTTCACACTCTCCCCCCTTCACTTTCCCTCTCCCACACCACCCGTCTCTTTCCCTCCTGCATCTATCTATCTATCTATCTATCTATCTATCTATCTATCTATCTATCTATCTATCTATCTATCTATCTATCTATCTCTCTCTCTATCTCTATCTATCTCTCTATCTCTCTCTCTCTCTCTCTCTCTCTCTCACTCTCTCTCTCTCTCTCTCTCTCTCTCTCTCTCTCTCTCTCTCTCTCTCTCTCTCTCTCTCCGTCTCTCTCTCTCTCTCTCTCTCTCTCTCTCTCTCTCTCTCTCTCTCTCTCTCTCTCTCTCTCACTCTCTCTCTCTCCCTCTCTCTCTCTCTCTCTCTCTCTCTCTCTCATTCTCTCATTCTCTCCCTCCCTCCCTCTCTCTTTCTCCCAATTCAATTCCATTTTCTATTTTCCAATGTATAAACTTCATTAGCATGATAAAACACTCTCTCTCCATCTCTCTCTCTCTTCTCTCTATTCTCTCTCTCTCTCTCTCTCTCTCTCTCTCTCCCTCTCATTCTCTTTCTCTCTCTCTCATCTCTCTCTCTCTCTCTCTCATTCTCTCTCTCTCTCTCTCTCTCTCTCTCATACTCTCTCTCTCTCACACTCTCTCTCTCACTCTCCTCTCTATCTCTCTCTCTCTCTCTCTCTCTCTCTCTCTCTCTCTCTCTCTCATTCTCTCTCACACTCTCTCTCCTTCTCCTTCTCCCCACCCCCGTCGCTCTCATCTCAAGGCGGCTGCTTCCTACACGAGGAGGCGCGGCACCTGGGAGAGGCTGCGCGCCCCCGAGGCCGGCGGGAGCGCGCCTGGAGATCCCAGCCACAACCATCCCGCTCCCACTACGGGCGTGTGCCCGCCTACAACCACCGCCAAACCCCAGAAAATGCACCTTGTGGCCGCCGCTGAGCCCGGACTAACCCCGACCCCCCTCTACTGCCCGCTGTCGCCAGGACTTTCCGCCGCTGTTGCGCCCCAGTTACCCCGCAGAAGTGCGTAAAATTTACCCGGGGCGGGGGGTGGAAATCCGACCAAGATCGGCGAGTTCACACTTTCACCACAGCAGCAGAATATCAACGCCAGCACAAACAAGGTAAGAATAATTGAATTAAACCCATTTAAGTTGCCAGGCCGATTTATAGACAATAGACAATAGGTGCAGGGTGAGGCCATTCGGCCCTTCGAGCCAGCACCGCCATTCAATGTGATCATGGCTGATCATCCCCAATCAGTACCCCGTTCCTGCCTTCTCCCCATATCCCCTGACTCCGCTATTTTTAAGATCCCCATCCAGCTCTCTATTGAAAACATCCAGAGCACCTGCCTCCACCGCCCTCTGAGGCAGAGAATTCCACAGACTCACCACTCTCTGTGAGAAAAAGTGTTTCCTCGTCTCCGTTCTAAATGGCTTACCCCTTATTCTTAAACTGTGTGTGGCCCCTGGTTCTGGACTCCCCCAACATCGGGAACATGTTTCCTGTGTGTCCAAACCCTTAATAATCTTATACGTTTCAATGAGATACCCTCTCATCCTTCTAAACTCCAGAGTATACAAGCCCAGCCGCTCCATTCTCTCAGCATATGACAGTCCCGCCATCCCGGGAATTAACCTTGTAAACCTACGCTGCACTCCCTCAATAGCAAGAATGTCCTTCCTCAAATTAGGGGAATTAACCTGATATTGCAAGATATCTTTACAACATGGACTTCACAAAAACGCGAGGAATTGTCTATAGAATTTGAACGGATGAGAAGGTTCAATTGGACTCCAGTTTTAGCATTTCTCGTTTCGTTTTTTTGTCCATTCTGTGCCTTCTCCCGGACAGACGCTGAGTTCTGAAGGGCACCTTTTTTTTAAAAGCAATAAAATAAAGCTATTTCACGCCTTAAAATACTCGCAAACTCGAAAACCAACGAAATTTCTCGACTGAGCTGCCGGAAGAACTCATTGAATTCCGGGCGTCAGATGCACCAGAAATGCTCCGAATTTGAGAATGGTGAATCTTCAAGGTCCCCCACCCCCCTGGAATTAGGTGCTGAAGGAATATTTCGATTGCAATTATCTGGCATTGTTCAGGGGCCGTTTCAGTTTGGGGGGGAGGTGTGATTTGGCATTTTCTCGACCCGGATCGGGTCGGCGCCGATATACGAGGGAGGGAATGCCAATTCATTTTTATTCGTGAAATTCATAATTCCCCAAGTCGAAAATACAAGCTATCTGGTCGTGCATCGATTGGGGAAAACATGGCTAAACGCAATTCCTGTTCTTGTCGAGCGAGACAGACGAGAATTATACATTAAGTAATATCGGCTTCAACGGTTAAATAATCTTCACACCCAGTTTTATCATCTTAATATCGCCGATTGAGGCTTTTGCAAACTTCTCACCCGAACACGAGTTTTTTCCCCCAAGAATTTCCTTCTCGTGGAGGTGAATGTATCATTCTATACAAATTTATCTCCAAGGTTAAACGAGAATTTCCAGGTTTAGAATATCTAAAATCAAATGAATAACGGCATCGATTTGGCACGTTTTTAATAAAGTCGACAGCTCCCTTAAATTCAGGATCTAGGAATGAATTTGTGTCGGTGTTTCGTGTGAAGATATTTAGTGTTAGTATTTACAAGGGCGGGATTCCTGCACTTTAAATGGATCGCGGTGCTTATGTGAGTGCGCGCACTAGTATGTGGGTGTGTGCGTGAAGGTGTGAGTGTGAGTGTGAATGTGAATGTGTGCGTACAATTGTGTGTTGAGTGTGCGTGAGTGTGTGTGTGTGTATGGCTGTGTGTGAGGGTATGTGTGTGTGAGTGTGTGTGTGTGTATGGATGTGTGTGAGGGTATGTGTGTGTGTGTGTGTGTGAGTGTGCATGTGTGAGCGTGTGTCAGTGTCAGTGTCCGTGTGAGTGTGCGCGCGTACGTGTGTGTGTGTGTGTGTGTCCATGTGGGTACTTGTGTAGGCGTGTGTGACTGCATGTGTATGAGCGTGTGTGGGTGTGCCAGCGTGTGAGTGTGTGTGTGTATGACGTGTGTGAGTGTGTGTTTGTCAGTGTGAGTATGAATGTGTCTCTGTGTGTGTGTGTGTGTGTGTGTGTGTGTGTGTGAGTATGAATGTGTGTGTGTGTCGGTGTGAGTGTGTGTGTGAGTATGAATGTGTCTGTGTGTGAGTGTGTGTGTGTGTGTTTGTCAGTGTGAGTGTGTGTGAGTGTGTGTGTGTCAGTGTGAGTGTGTGGGACACAAGTGTTGGGTGAATCGAGCTCTGGGGGGCAATGGCACATCACCCCGTTTGCTGGCGAGACGCCGAGACGCTGCCCGGCTCCGGGCGCCGCGGAGAGATGGAGCCATCTCCTTTATGCGAACACAAGGCGGATGAAAGTGTCCGGGTTGAATGCTGCTGATGGCAAAACGAGGCCACGGCTGGAGGAGACACAGCGTTCACCTCACCGGCTGTTTGGTGGCGGGGGGAGTCTCTGTGTTGTAGCGAGTTATTAAAGGGCATTTAAAGGAGGGTGGCGGGGTGGGGGGAGGAGGGGGAGAGGGGAGAGGGGTGGGGGGAGGGGATGGGAGAGGGGAGAGAGGGGAGAGGGGGAGGGGAGAGGGGAGAGGGGAGAGGGGAGGGGGGGAGAGGGGAGAGGGGAGAGGGGAGAGGGGAGAGGGGAGAGGGGAGGGGTGGGAGAGGGGGGGGGCGGGGAGGAGAGGGGAGAGGGGAGAGGGGGAGAGCGGGGAGGGGAGGAGGAGAGGAGAGGGGAGGAGAGGGGAGAGGGGAGAGGGCAAGGGGAGAGGAGGTGAGGGGAGAGGGGAGAGGGGAGAGGAGAGAGGGGAGGGGAGGGGGTGAGGAGGGGGGGGGGCGGGGAGGAGAGGGGAGAGGGGTGGGGGGAGGGGGGGGGGGAGATGGGGGAGGGGGGGGGTGTGAAGGGGCGGTCTGGGCATTAGACGACATTCGGCTGGTCAAAACACAAAGTGCTGGAGCAACTCAGCGGGGTCGGGCAGCGCCTGTGGAGGGAAATTCTCAGACAACGGTTGGGGGGTCGGGACCCTTCCCCAGACTCTAGCAGTTCCATTCTGTGGGTATTCAATGATCCAGTTCCCTTCCACGGAGATACAAACATCGCTGGGGGAACTACATCAGTCTGAAGAACGGCCTCGACCCGAAATGTCGCCCATTTCATTTTCTCCAGAGATGCTGCCTGTCCCGCTGAGTAACTCCAGCTTGTGGCGTTTCATCAGGGAAGTCCAGGACAAGGGGTCACAGCTTAAGGATAAAGGGGAAATCCTTTAAAAACCGAGATGAGAAGAACTTTTTTCACACAGAGAGTGGTGAATCTCTGGAACTCTCTGCCACAGAGGGTAGTTGAGGCCACAGTTCATTGGGTATATTTAAGAGGGAGTTAGATGTGGCCCTTGTGGCTAAGGGGATCAGGGGGTATGGAGAGAAGGCAGGTACGGGATACTGAGTTGGATGATCAGCCATGATCATATTGAATGGCGGTGCAGGCTCGAAGGGCCGAATGGCCTCTACTGCTGCACCTAATTTCTATGTTTCTATGTTTCTATGTTTCATCTCCAGTTTAAACCATCATCTGCAGTTCCTTCCTACACACCCCGGCCGGAAACATCGCCTGGTCATTCATTCCCTCCACCGATGCTGCCTGACCCGCTGAGTTCCTCCAGCACTTTGTGATTTGCCCAGGATTCCAGCACCTGCAGTTAGTTCCTGGTGCGTGTGTGTGTGTGTGTGTGTTGGTGTTTTTGCTTTGTTGCAGGCCCGGGATGATGTTGGTGTTGGTCGGCGCGCTGTTGTTGGCGGCTCCCTGGAGCGCCCACGCCTGCCCCGAGCTGTGTGTTTGCCAGGACAAATATTCGCACCAATTCGCCGACTGCGCCTACAAGAACTTCGCCTCCGTTCCGGACAACCTGCCCCAGAATGTCACCACCCTCA
Source organism: Leucoraja erinaceus (assembly GCF_028641065.1). Classification (NCBI taxonomy): domain Eukaryota; kingdom Metazoa; phylum Chordata; class Chondrichthyes; order Rajiformes; family Rajidae; genus Leucoraja; species Leucoraja erinaceus. The sequence goes on along the minus strand of NC_073412.1, from coordinate 5,048,561 downwards.
GCCTGTCGGCCAACAAGATCAGGTCGCTGCTGAGCAGCTCGTTCCTGGGGCTGCCGCATGTCACCTCCCTGTGGCTGGCCCACAATGAGATCTCCACCATCGAGGACGGGACTTTGGCTAAATTGTCCCAACTCAAGAACCTGGACATCAGCCACAACCAGATCGCCCGCTTCCCGTGGCGGGACCTCTACAACCTCACCTCCTTGCAGCTTCTGAAGATGAACAACAATTTCCTTTTCGGATTGCCCAGGGATGCCTTCTCCAACCTCAAGGATCTGCGCTCTCTCCGAATCAACAGTAACAGCTTCCGTACCTTCCCGCGGGGCACCTTCGATTCCTTGACCTCTCTGTCCCATCTCCAGATCTACACCAACCCCTTCTCCTGCGACTGCCGGCTGGAGTGGCTGAAGGAATGGGTCCTCCAAGCGCTCATCTCCATTCCAGAGAAACAGGACATCCAGTGCTCAGAGCCGGTGGGGCTAAGGGGAACGGCGGTGGTGGACCTCCCCCAGTTACACTGCGCCGCGCCTCAGGTCCAGCTGAGCTACCACGGCAGCAACGACACGGCCGGCTTCTTCCAAGGCCAAACCCTCACCATCCACTGCAACTCCACGGGCAACCCCGCGCCACAGATCCGCTGGAAGGTGCGGACATCCAACACGGAGGTCGACCTCAACGAGGCGAGGGCCGGGGCGATGGCGAGAGGGGAAGGGAGGGTGTTGGCCAGCGGCAAGGAGGGGGAACAGGAACGCTTGGTGGTCCTGAAGAACGGGACGCTGGTCATCCCCCCCGCCTGACCAAGTACGAGGAGGGGGTCTACACTTGCCTGGCCAGCAACCTGTTAGGAAGCAACGAGTCTTCCTTGGAAGTGGTGCTTAGTCCCAATGCAAAACGGGACCCCGGCTACACTAAGGGACGTGCGCCGAGCCCCAGCGCCTCCACCAAGCTCCGGGCGAAAGGGGGAGTCACCAGCGGGCCCGACCTACAGGGGAAGGTCGGACAACTGGAGCCCACGGCGGTCGGCAATCCCACCCGAGACCCTGCCCCAAGCGCCCCGGACGCACTGAGCTGCGCCAAGAGAGATCTAAGCCGCTTCATCTCCAACCACGCGTTCAACATGAGCTCAGAGATGAAGCCACGAACCTTTGATTTCGGGGTACTGGCCATGGAGGTGAGTGACAACGACGCCAGGGTCCAGTTGACTCCTTTCCAGAGCCCGGCGGGCGCCAGGAAGCCCCAAATGTTGTTCCTGTGTTGGGGGCATGTGCCGGGAGAAGTGTCGGTGGTCCAGTGGTCCACCATCGAGAGCGGGGTCAACTCGTACCGCTTCCAGAAGCTAAAACCGGGATCCAACTACACGCTATGCTTCACCCACACCGACTGCCACGACTGCCAAGTGCAGGTGGTCTTCACCACTCGCAGGAAGATCCCATCCTTGTTCATCATGGTCGTGGTGAGTTGCATCCTCCTGAGCGTGGCCACCGTGCCCTTGCTTGGGGCCACCTGTTGTCACCTGATGTACAAGTACCAGGGCAAGACCTACAAGTTGATTATGAAGACTCAGGTCCCGGGCGGCGTGGAGAAGGAAGCGGGCAGCCCTTTCGAAGCGGCCGCCGCCGCCTCTTCTCTGCACGGCTCGACTCAGGTCTACGAGGCCAGCGAGGCTGGGGTTGAAGGAGGTAGCCTAGATGCTGAGGGCAGGCCAGAGTCTCAGGTCAAAGCCAACCCCGACGAGTTCGAGGTTTACTCTGAGTACAGCGACCGCCTGCCGCTGGGGGCAGAAGCCGTCAACATCGGCGAGGAGATCAATGGCAACTACAGGCGACCAGTGCGCTGAGAACGATCGCCAACGATCGCCAACGATCGCCAACGGTCGCCAACGATCGCCAAAGATCGCCAACGATCGCCAGCCATGACTAACTAACCCAACCGCAGAAAATACACAACAAATACCCAAATCTCGCCCAGGATTTAAAAAAAAAACCCCTCTAGATCTACACACGGTGACAACGGCCGTGGTTTTTATTCAGTTTTCAGAATTTTACCGTTGAATCGTATTACCGGTGCTGGCTCGAAGGGCCAAATGGCCTCCTCCTGCACCTATTGTCTATTGTCTATTGGCAGAAGTAGCACGGATTTGGGAATTAGCAGCCTTCCCCTTCGCGACCAAATGTCCCAAGTCAACCATCTGAGAGCGACTGTTTCGTTTGTGTGTGAACATTCTTTATTGGAAAACTATGGTGCTCGGGTTGAAGGATTTTCAACCATTGTTGACCCTTGTAGACTTTCTTTGGGCGTCTGCGACCTTTCACTGCGACCCTCCCCTCCCTTCTCTCCCACTTCCTCTCCCCCCCTCTCCCCTTCCCCCTCCTCTCCCCACCCCCCCCCCAGGTCTCTCCCCACCCGTCTCCACCCCTCTCTGTCCCCCCTCCGCTCTCCCCCTTCCCTCTCCCCCCTCTCTCTCTCCACCCCCTCTCTCCACCCCTCCTCTCCCCTCCTCCTCTCCCCTCCCCTCCTCTCTCCCCTCCACCCCCTCCTCCCTCCCCTCTCCCCCCCCCGCCCCTCCCCTCCCTCCTCTCCCCCCCCCCTCCCCCCCACCCCCCCCTCCCTCTCCCCCCCTCCCTCTCCCCCATCCTCTCCCCCTCTCGCCCCCTCTCCCCTTCCTCTCCCCTTCATCTCTCCCCCCCCGTCTCTCCCCCACCGTCTCAAACCCCTCCCTCTCCTCCCCTCTCTCTCCCCCCTCCGTTCCCTTCCCTCTCCCCTCTCTTCCCCCATCCTCTCCCCTCCTCTCCCCAACTCCCCCCCCCCCCCCTTGCCCTCAGTTAATGTGGTGAAGCTAATATTGTCTGTGTATTATCTCTCGATGTTTGCCAGTGACACTGTTGTGCCCACTACCGCCCCCTCCTCCTCTGTCCCGCAGCTGATATTCCACTCCACACCAGCAGCCCATTGTATTGTATTTAAGAGACTAGTGCGTCTAAAGTGCGTAGTGTAACATGGCCCCCGTCGCGTTAGTGTGGAGGAACTTCTCTTGAGAGAGTTATTGGGCCGTCGCCGTCCACTTGCGGGGCCCAGGTGTGTGCGTTTTTGTAACTTCGACCAACCCACTTTCCTGCCCGCCCCTGTCGCCCCGCACCGACCCCTTGAAATGCTTTATCTCTGTGTTTATAAAAATTAAAAGCGAAACATATCAAAATCCTATTTGGGACTTGAGTTTGAAAATCTTTGACTTTGAAAGAACAATCTCGCTGCGTCAATGGAAAACGGCGGACATGGGTTTAAGGTGAAGGGGGGGGGGGGGGGGGGGAAAAGATTTAATAGGAATCTGAGGGGTAACGTTTTCACACCAAGGGCGGTGGGTGTATGGAACAAGCTGCCAGAGGAGTTAGTTGGGGCAGGGACTATCCCAACGTTTCAGCAGCAGTTAGACAGGTACATGGATAGGACAGGTTTGGAGGGATATGGGCCAAACGCAAGCAGGTGGGACTAGTGTAGCTGGGACATGTTGGCCAGTATGGGCAAGTTGGGCCGAAGGGCCTGTTTTCACACTGTATCACTCTATATTGAATTGTCCCACTGTAGGTAACTAACCAACATTCCCCCTCCAGCACGTTGTGACTTCTTTTTGTAAGCCAGCACCTGCAGTTCCTTGCTTCGACACGAAGTTTAAATTCTTCCCTTTATGCCCTTGCAGTGCTGTCTCCACAGATGCTGCCTGACCCACTGAGTTACTCCAGCACTCTGTGAAACGTCACCTATCCACGTTCTCCACAGATGCTGCCTGACCCACTGAGTTACTCCAGCACTCTGTGAAACGTCACCTATCCATGTTCTCCACAGATGCTGCCTGACCCGCTGAGTTACACCAGCACTCTGTGAAACGTCACCTATCCATGTTCTCCACAGATGCTGCCTGATCCACTGAGTTACTCCAGCACTTTTTGTGTTTTATTTTGCTGAAGATTCGAGCATCTGCGGTTCCTTCTGTCAAATCAAAACATAATATTTGATTATCAGAGCAAAAATACACTGTTTGGAATGCATTTTTTTTTTAATGCCAGATATCTTTCAGCAATTAATTCTTCCTTCGAAAGTCTATTGCAGGGCAAACACGTGTCTGCAGATGGTGCGTGTTGGAGTAATCAACAAACAACTATGGGGGAACTCAACGGTGCGGGAAGGAACTGCAGATGCTGATTTACACTGAAGATAGACACAAAAAGCCGGAGTAACTCAGCGGGACAGGCAGCATCTCTGGAGAGAAGGAATAGGTGACGTTTCGGGTCGAGACCCTTCTTCAGGCTGAGAACTGGGGGAAAGGGAAACGAGAGATATAGACGGTGATATAGAACAAAGGAATGAAAGATATGCAAAAAAAATTAACGATGATAAAGGAAACAGGCCGTGTTAGAAACATAGACAATAGGTGCAGGAGGAGGCCATTCGGCCCTTCGAGCCAGCACCGCCATTCATTGTTGATCATTGCTGATCGTCCCCAATCAATAACCCGTGCCTGCCTTCTCCCCACATCCCTTGACTCCACTAGCCCCGAGAGCTCTATCCAACTCTCTCTTAAATCCATCCAGTGACTTGGCCTCCACTGCCCTCTGTGACAGGGAATTCCACAAATTCACAACTCTCTGGGTAAAAACAGTTTTTCTCACCTCAGTCTTAAATGACCTCCCCTTTATTCTAAGACTGTGTGGCCCCTGGTTCTGGACTCGCCCAACATCGGGAACATTTTTCCTGCATCTAGCTTGTCCAGTCCTTTTATAATGTTGTATGTTTCTATAAGATCCCTCCTCATCCATCTAAACTCCAGTGAATACAAGCCTAGTCTTTTCAATCTTTCCTCATATGACAGTCCCGCCATCCCAGGGATCAATCTGGTGAACCTACGCTGCACTGCCTCAATCACAAGGATGTCCTTCCTCAAATTAGGAGACAAAAACTATACACAATACTCCAGATGTGGTCTACAACTGCAGAAGAACCTCTCTACTCCTATACTGAAATCCTCTTGTTATGAAGGCCAAAATATTCTAGGCGAGAACAAGTACAATGAGACTCAGCACGGTGGCGGAGGGGTGGAGAGAGAGAGAGAGAAGGCAGGGTTTACTTGAAGTTAGAGAAATCAAGGTTTATACCACTGCCCAAGCGGTTCAGTCTGAATGAAGAAGGGTCCCGAGTCTGCCAATCCCCGCCACAGACGCTGTCTGTCGCGTCGAGTTCCTCCAACGCTTCTTCATAAAATGAGGGGAAAACTGACTTGTTTACCGTTAAAAAAAAATAAAAGACACAAGGAACTGGGGTAACCCAGCAGGTCAGGCAGCATCTCTGGAGGGGTGATCGATGGCCGACGTGGATTCGGTGGCCCAAAGGACCTGCTTCAACAGTGTATGTCTAGCGCGAACTAAATAAGACACTGCAGATGCTGGTGAATACACACAGGACACAGAGTGATGGAGAAACTCAGCGCATCTCTGGAGAACATGGGACAGGCGAGGTTTTGGGGGCGAGGTGCCTCTTCAGACTGATTGGTTGTAGTGGGGGTTGGGTGAAAGCTGGGACGGGAGAGATAGGAAAGAACATATCACACAACACGGACACAGGCTGCCCCGCGATGGCAGCTCACATATGCTATAATATAGGAGCACACACCGTGGGAGATCTATGGTCAGTGTGGGCTGGATCTCTACACTAAGTAAATACATCGGGCGCAGACGTGTGTGGTAACGGAGAGCTGTATAATGTAGGACCTGTCCCACTTGGGCGTAATTTACACGACATCATTTACGCGTCACGATGCGCGCGGCGCCCCAGGATTTTGGGATGTACAAAATCTTGGAGCGCCATCTGCGTGACGCGCAAATGACGCCCAAGTGGGACAGGCCCTTTACGTTTCACAAACCGCTGCAGGGGGGGGGGGGGGGGGGGGATGGGGGGTATCTCACCAGTCGACAAGACTGCCCTTTGATCCTTACACTTGCACTGAATGCATTTAGAAATTCTTCATTACTCCACCCCAATTTCAGGACCGTTGCCTTAAGTCTCGGGGCTGGCGTGACAAGACACGCGTTGCCATTTCCATATAAATGGCTTTGGGGAAAATTCTCTCTGCGAGGATTTTAAAAATGCAGCAGGTCAGATCAATCAGAATTACATTATTCAGGAAGAAGGAGCGGGCTCAGGCGGCGCTGCAGAGACGGGCTGTGGATGAGAGGGAGGGGGGCAGTCAGACAGGAGAGGAGAGTGGGGTGTGGAGACAGGCTGCCGCTGATAAAAACATCTTCACTCACACACACACACAGCAGCAGGTGCAGCGTCCAAGCAGGGCCAGTTTTGGGCTAAGACAGACACTCCTGCACCTATTGTCTATTGTAACAGGCAGCATCTCTGGAGAGAAGGAGCGGGTGACACAAAATGCTGGAGTAACTCAGCGGGTGAGGCAGCGTCTCTGGAGAGAAGGAGCGGGGGACGTTTCGTGTCCAGGTCCTTCTGCAGTCCCTTGCTACACACAGTGTCTCTGCTCCCGTCCTGTGCTCAGTCTGATCCCATCCTGGATTGAAAGGAGAGGTTGGACATATTTGGATTGTTTTGTCCGGAAGGTCAGAGGCTGAGGGTGGGGACATAGAAACATAGACATAGAAATTAGGTGCAGGAGTAGGCCATTCGGCCCTTCGAGCCTACACCGCCATTCAATACGATCATGGCTGATCATCCAACTCAGCCTCCCGTACCTGCCTTCTCTCCATACCCACTAATCCCCTTAGCCACAAGGGCCACATCTAACTCCCTCTTAAATATAGCCAATGAACTGGCCTCAACTACCCTCTGTGGCAGAGAGTTCCAGAGATTCACCACTCTCTGCGTGAAAAAAGTTCTTCTCATCTCGGTTTTAAAGGATTTCCCCTTTATCCTTAAGCTGTGACCCCTTGTCCTGGACTTCCCTAACATCGGGAACAATCTTCCTGCATCTAGCCTGTCCAACCCCTTAAGAATTTTGTAAGCTTCTATAAGATCCCCTCTCAATCTTCTAAATTCTAGAGAGTATAAACCAAGTCTATCCAGTCTTTCTTCATAAGACAGTCCTGACATCCCAGGAATCAGTCTGGTGAACCGTCTCTGCACTCCCTCTATGGCAATAATGTCCTTCCTCAGATTTGGAGACCAAAACTGTACGCAATACTCCAGATGTGTTGGATACAAAATTACGTGAGGCATGGATAGTGTAGACCAAAGATCCTATAGCGGAGCTCGCTCTAGAATCTATGCTCGCCATAGCTCTATATAGCTCGCTATAGGATCTTTGTAGACACAAACCCTCTCCTCCTCGTGGAAATATCAAAGACTAAAGGGCATACCTTTAAAAGGTGAGAGAGGCATTTTTTTAAAAGTATAAACATAGAAAACAGGTGCAGGAGTAGGCCCTTCGAGCCTGCACCGCCATTCAATATGATCATCCAACTCAATATCCTGTACCTGCCTTCTCTCCATACCCCCTGATCCCTTTAGCCACATCTAACCCCCTCTTAAATATAGCCAATGAACTGGCCTCAACTGCTTTCTGTGGCAGAGAATTCCACAATGTGTGTGCCAATCTATTTATTGATTTATTTAATTTTGTTTGCATAGCGTGCATTGGGGGGTCTGAAGAAGGGTCTCGACCCGAAACCCCACCCATTCTTTTTCTCCAGAGATGCTTGCTGCCTGACCCGCTGAGTTACTCCAGTTTTTTGTGTCTGATCCTCGGTTTAAACCAGCGTCTGCAGTTCCTTCCAACACACGAAACAAGGGCGTAGTTCTAAGGTGAGAGAGACCAAGTTTAAAGGGGATGAACGGGACAAGTATTTTTTTTGAACGACACACAGAGTAGCGAGTACCTGCAAACAGATACAATAGCGTGTGTAAGAAAGAACTACAGATTCTGGTTTAAATCGAAGGTAGCCACTAAATGTTGGTGTAACTCAGCGGGTGAGGCAGCATCTCTGGAGAGAAGGAATGGGTGATATTTAGTGGGGAATAGTGACATTGAAGAGTGGTTTGTATGGGCACATGTAGGGAACATAGGGTTAGGCGCATGTAAATAACATATAGTCTTGGCATCATCATCTGTTAGAACTTAAGACAGGATGGCAAGGGAGAGCTGCTGCCTTACAGCGCCAGAGATCCAGGTTCGATCCCGACTTGGGGTGTTGTCTGTATGGAGTTTTTAGAAACATAGAAAATAGGTGCAGGAGTAGGCCATTCAGCCCTTCGAGCCTGCACCGCCATTCAATATGATCATGGCTGATCATCCAACTCAGTATCCCGTACCTGCCTTCTCTCCATACCCTCTGATCCCTTTAGCCACATCTAACTCCCTCTTAAATATAGCCAATGAACTGGCCTCGACTACCCTCTGCGGCAGAGTTCCAGAGATTCACCACTCTCTGTGTGAAAAAAGTTCTTCTCATCTCGGTTTTAAAGGATTTCCCCCTTATCCTTAAGCTGTGACCCCTTGTCCTGGACTTGCCCAACATCGGGAACAATCTTCCTGCATCTAGCCTCTCCAACCCCTTAAGAATTTTGTAAGTTTCTATAAGATCCCCTCTCAATCTCCTAAATCTTTTACTCTCTCCCTGTGACCATGTGGGTTTATGTACCACATATGGTGACCATGTACCAATGTCTCCTCCCACATTCCAAGGAAGTGCGGGTTTGTAGGTGAATTAGATTGTGTAAATTGCCTCTGGTGTGTCGGGTGGAACTAGTGTAGGGATGAGCACTGGCCGGTGCGGACTCGATGGGCTGAAGGGCCTGTCTCCACACTGAAGTCTGAACTAAAAACTCAACTGCGGACCAGAACTCAGGAAATAAGCGCAAGGCTTTAACCATTGCATATTTATTCATATCTAGATATAGTCCCAGCATCGGAGATTCGAGGATCTCTCCCCCATTCTTATAGTGATGGGTCCTAGTGTCCATTGTGCAGTGGTAAGCATTTAAAACAAAATCCCACCAAATAAGAAAGAATACTTTCCAAATAATTAAAAGTCACCTCCGACAAGAACCACTGATAATTTGAGACCATCAGTTCCCATGAAAAAGCTGCAGGAAGATGTCTTGATTTTACCGGTCAAAACGCTGTGTAGATTAATATCATTTATTCTTAACAATTACAGACTATAAACAGTGGGAAATTGGCATCAAGTTTTCCATAATTATTGGCATTTTAAAAGTACGTAATCTTTGTGCATTATCAAATTCAAAGTACGATGTTTTTTTAAAATAACTATATCCATTATAATGGGTAACTCTGGGACACTTTGCCATGTCTCTTGGTGGAGGTTATCAAAATCTTGTCTAAACATCTTCAAACTTCAGTAATATGCAACACGGAACAGCAGCAGAAAGCAAAATCAAACGTATCTACAGATGCTGGAATATTAGCACTACAGGTTGTGTGTGTTTCACCTCACAGGTGTGAGCAGATCTGCGGGGTATTTCCAGCATTTTCCGATTTCAAGCTGGGAAGGCACACTGGGATTATACGAGCACTGTACCCCAAGCATCTGGTTTTGTTCCAGGAGATATCCTTCAAGTAGCGAACGAGGCAGATTTGAGTGTTTCAGAACTCAGCCCGCTGAGCTACCTGCTCAAGAAGGAACTGCAGATGCTGGAAAATCGAAGGTACACAAAAATGCTGGAGAAACTCAGCGGGTGCAGCAGCATCTATGGAGCGAAGGAAATAGGCAACGTTTTCGGGCCGAAACCCTGAAGGAAATAGGCAACGTTTCGGGTCGAAACCCTTCCGGGTTTCGGCCCGAAACGTTGCCTATTTCCTTCGCTCCATAGATGCTGCTGCACCCGCTGAATTTCACCAGCAGGTACACAAAAATTTCACCAGGTACACAAAAATGCTGAAGAAACTCAGCGGGTGCAGCAGCATCTATGGAGCGAAGGAAATAGGCAACGTTTCGGGCCGAAACCCTTTGGGTTTCGACCCGAAACGTTGCCTATTTCCTTTGGGTTTTGTCCCGAAACGTTGCCTATTTCCTTCGATCCATAGATGCTGCTGCACCCGCTGAGTTTCTCCAGCTTTGAGTGCCTCCGCTGAGATACCTAGTGGCCAAACCCTGCATTTGCAATCAACCATTGATTGATTTGGGGGGGTAGGAATGGGACCAGAAATGACGTCCTCAGAGAGGGGCATGTGTACAACCTTTACACAAGATCGTTAAAATCGCTGTCGATTTTTGACCAACATCAGAATCATAAGGGGAACAGAATCAACATTCTCAAGCAGCCCTACTCCTTTTCACAAAGTTCAGATTTAGTGAGATTGTCATCTGGGCTGTGTTGGGAGGAAGAGTTCAATTCTCCATTTGAAACCAGATCAGCGACCGAGCAGACTTCCGGCTTCCTGGAAGCGATCAATATTGGGTTGCGCAGGAGGGTGAAAGCCAAGTGCCACCTCGCCCGCACACGCCTGGACCTGGCCGTCTTGGACAACGTCAGATTGGACATCAACTGGATCCCTGCAAGTAGCAGAAGAAAAACCATCACCTTACAATACGATGGGACTTTATTGATCCCAGGAGGGATAAATTGATCTGCCAACTGTTATAAAAACACCGAACATGAAATTAAAGTGCCAAGTATTGGGGGATGTCCAAATCTGAGGAAGGAGGGATTGCCATAGAGGGAGTGGGTCTGAGGGCTATAGAATGATTCCAGCAAAGCTAAACCAATTTAATGCAAGAAAGACTGGATATACTTATATATACTCTCTATATATTTAGGATATTGAGATATATATCTTATAGTGTGTGTGTGTGTGTGTGTGTGTGTGTGTGGGGTTGGACAGGCTAGATGCAGGATAGATATATATCCCGATGTATAGGAAATATCCAGGACAAGGGGTCACAGCTATATATATATATATATATAATATATATATAAAACCGAGATGAGATATATATTTTTTGCATATATAGAGTGGTGTGTGTGTGGTGTGTCTATGCCACAGAGGGTATATCGAGGCCAGTTTATTGGCTCCAATTTAATTTTGAAGTTTTTGTGGCCCTTGTGGCTAAGTGTAGGTTGGACATACTAGACAGTGAAGGCAGGTAACGGGATACTGAAGATGATCAGCCATGATTTCCTGGTTCCAGGCCCATCGAAGGGCCCTATGGCCTACTCTAGTACAGGGGTGGGGAAACTTATCATGTTGGAATGCCACATTAAGTTAGCTGTAACCTAATAATGCCGCATCGAACAAACTTGAATTAGATTTACTTCAAAATGTACAATATTTTGTAAAAATCTAACTACTATGTACTAACTTCAAGAAAATGAAAACATTTTGTTAATTCTAAAGTTAATTAACCTTTTAATGACTTGGTTGTCCGGAGTCTTTGCTTTCTGGAGTCTAGAGTAGCATTAGAACTGAATCATGAGTGTGTTAAAATAGCCCCATGACTTACTAATGTTTTAATTTTAGCCATCAGTTGGGGAGGATTATTCAGTTGAATTTTCTTTTACTGTTTGATATTTAAAATACGTTTAAGATTAAAATAAAAAATAATAAAAGACGAATAAAAAACATATTCCTAAAAATAGAAGGGTTTGTTCCGACAAAATTTGGATTCATTCAAAAGGCCGTACTTAATGGCCTGTAGGCCACAGGTTCCCCGCCCCTGCTCCAGTAGCTCACCTTCTTCCTCATTCTTGCATCTGTCGCCTCTACTCAACCCCAAGTCCTGGGAGCGGAGAAGGAGGAAGCAGAACGCTTTCATCACTGGGTGCGAATGGCTGACTTCCACCAGCAGGAATCCGACATAACAGCGATAGGCTGCCAGAGAAACAAGTTCAAGTTCAAGTGAGTTTATTGTCACGTGTCCCTGTATAGGACAATGAAATTCTTGCTTTGCTTCAGAACACAGAACATAGTAGGCATTTACTACAAAACAGATCAGTGTGTCCACATACCATAATATAAATATACACACACATGAATAAATAAACTGATAAAGTGCTAATAAACAGATAATGGGTTATTAATAATCAGAGTTTTGTCCGAGCCAGGTTTAATAGCCTGATGGCTGTGGGGAAGTAGCTATTCCTGAACCTGGTCATTGCAGTCTTCAGGCTCCTGAAGGTAGCAGGGAGATGAGTGTGTGGCCAGGATGGTGTGTGGGTCTTTGATGATACGGCCAGCCTTTTTGAGGCAGCGACTGCGATAGATCCCCTCGATGGAAGGCAGGTCAGAGCCGATGATGGACTGGGCAGTGTTTACTACTTTTTGTAGTCTTTTCCTCTCCAGGGGGCTCAAATTGCCGAACCAAGCCACGATGCAACTGGTCAGCATGCTCTCTACTGTGCACCTGTAGAAGTTAGAGAGACAAGCCGACTCTCCGTAATCTTCTCAGGAAGTAGAGGCGCTGATGAGCTTTCTTGATAATTGCATTAGTGTCCTCGGACAAGATCGTTAGTTTACAATGGCCAGTTGACAGATACGAGGCATATACCCATCACAGAGGTGGCGACCAGCAAGAGGCAGAGTTTGCATTCTCCACCTCCTCCCTTCCCATCCCCTGCTACTCATTGCAAGACTTTCCCCATCATTGCCTCAGCAATTTTGCGATGTGCTGGTGAGCAACAAAAAAAAAATCTACGTAGAACAAACTGACAAGGAAAAATAGGGGTCAAAAATTCTCAGCAATTCAGAAACCAAGACGAATATTTCAACTTAAAGGACTATTTCCAGCATCTTTTTTTTTTTTTTTTTTTAGCCCCTTTGAGAATAATTTAGAGAAACAACATTGTTACAATCTGCCTGCAGGGTCTTGGCCCGAAACATCGCCTATTCCTTTTCTCCAGAGATGCTGCTTGACCCACCGAGTTACTCCAGCTTTTTGTGTCTCTCCTAAATGTCCTGCTGCTCGGATCAGCTGATACATCGAGCTTGCATTGGGTGTCGAATTGCGGGAAAAAAAAAACATTGTCTAATCCAGAGGCCAGCAAGAATATTCTGACCAAGAACTTGATTGTTGCAGATTTATATAAAATCAAAAAATTCAGCGAAACTCTACAAACTCTGTCACATGCTGTATGCTGGAAGAGTTAAGGGTCTGTTCCCCTTTATACTCCAACTAAACTAACCATTTGCTCACGTTACTCCTAAGTCCCATTTCCTTTACAATTGCCCAGTGCCATCCCTATAGCATGTATCTATTGTAGATATTGAGGGAGTGTAGAGTAAGGTTCACCAGGTTAATTCCCGGGGTGGCGGAACTGACATATGATGAAAGACTGAATAGACTCGGCTTGTACTCGCTAGAATTTAGAAGATTGAGGGGGGATCTTATAGAAACGTACAAAATTCTTAAGGGGTTGGACAGGCTAGATTCAGGAAGATTATTCCCGATGTTGGGGAAGTCCGGAACAAGGGGTCACATAGTTTAAGGATAAGAGGGAAGTCTTTTAGGACCGAGATGAGAAAATAATTTTTTACACACAGAGAGTGGTGAATCTGTGGAATTCTCTGCCACAGAAGGTAGTCGAGGCCACAGTTCATTGGCTATATTTAAGAGGGAGTTAGATGTGGCCCTTGTGGCTAAAGGGATCAGAGGGTATGGAGAGAAGGCAGGTACAGGATACCGAGTTGGATGATCAGCCATGATCATATTGAATGGCGGTGCAGGCTCGAAGGGCCGAATGGCCTACTCCTGCACCTATTTTCTATGTTTCTATATAGAAACATATAAAATTCTGAAGGCATTTGGACAGGCAAGATGCAGGAAAAATGTTCCCGATGTTGGGGGGGGTCACAGGTTAAGAGTAAGGGGTCGGCCATTTCGGACTGAGATGAGGAAAAACGTTTTCACCCAGAGAGTTGTGAATCTGTGGCGTTCTCTGCCACAGGAGGCAGTGGAGGCCAATTCATTGGATGTTTTCGAGAGAGTTAAGGACCCGTCCCACTTTCACGAACAAATTCACAACTTTTTTTACTCGTGGACATTTTTCATCAGGCTAGAAAAACGCCCCGACCTACTTGATGCCGCGAGTACCTAAGACTAGCATCACAGCCTGCTACGACCATGCTGCGAGTACGAGTCAAGGGCAAACTCGGCAGAGGTCGTGAAAGTGTGACAGGCCCTTTAAACTAAGAGATGCACGTTTTTTTTTGCAATAGATAGAACAAAACTTAAATGGGAAAAAAAAAAAAACTCCCTTTCCTGCTGGGAAAAAAAAGTTACCTGGGTCAAAGCACTCCGCCCCTCTGTGGAGAAGGCTCATGTCCAACCTGCAGAAGTGAATGATGTTGTAGACCGCTGTCAGGCCTACCCGCCACACTGCAACAATGGAGCCGATCAGCACGTTGAACATAAAGAACAGGTACGTGAAGATGTAGAGGCCTCGCCTGCAAAAGAATGACAAAGACCGGTTGATTTTATTTCGAAAAATGTCCTTCGAAATGTGGTCAACCTTAAACCTACAGCCAGATTACCGACCTGGCCTCAAGTTCATGAATATCCTAAATCCCAACCACACAGCGGGCATTTCTGTACATTGTGCTTGGCTTAGTTTTCAAGAGATTCAAGATTCAAGAGAGTTTATTGTCAAGTGTCCCAGATAGGACAATGAAATTCTTGCTTTGCTTCAGCACAACAGAACATGGTAGGCATGAATACAGAACAGATCAGTGTGTCCATATACCATTGAAAATAAGTAAATAAATAAAATATATACACACAAAAATAAATATACATGTGTGTGTATATATATATATATATATATGATTGATATATATATATATATGTGTGTGTGTGTGAATATACACACACACACATATATATGTGTATATATATATACACATATATGTGTGTGTGTATATATATAATACATACACACATATATACGTATGTATGCATATATGTAAACATATATACGTGTGTATATATATACACACACACATACATTTATATATGTGCATATATGTGTGTATACATACATATGTGTGTGTGTGTATATATATTTATATTTGTGCATATATATTTTATTTATTTACTTATTTTCAATGGTATATGGACACATGTATGTATGTATATATATATATATATATATATATGTATGTATATAAACATATACAGGGCAATAGGCTATTAAAGTTCAGATTTTTGTTTGAGTTGTGTTTAATAGTCTGATGGCTTAGAGATACAGCACAAAAACAGGCCCCTCAGCCCAGAGTCTGCACTGACCAGCGATCCCCGCACACTTACAATAGACAAGACAATAGGTGCAGGAGTAGGCCATTCGGCCCTTCAAACCAGCACCGCCATTCAATATGATCATCCCCAATCAGTACCCCGTTCCTGCCTTCTCCCCATATCCCCCTGACTCCGCTATTTTTAAGAGCCCTATCTAGCTCTCTCTTGAAAGCATCCAGAGAACCTGCCTCCACCACCCTCTGTCAGAGAATTCCACAGACTCACCACTCTCCATTAGAAAATGTGTTTCCTCGTCTCCGTTCTAAATGGCTTATTCCTTATTCTTAAACTGTGTGGCCCCTGGTTCTGGACTCCCCCAACATCGGGAACATGTTTCCTGCCTCTAGCGTGTCCAAGCCCTTAACAATCTTATATATTTCAATGAGATCTCCTCTCATCCCTCTAAACTCCAGAGTGTACAAGCCCAGCTGCTCCATTCCCTCAGCATATGGCAGTCCCGCCATCCCGGGAATTAACCTTGTAAACCTACGCTGCACTCCCTCAATAGCAAGGGGGCACACTTACACTATCCCACACATTAGATTCTACCAAAGCCAATTAATCTACAACCCTAGCATGTGGGAGAGTCTAGGACCAGAGGTCACAGCCTCAGAGTAAAAGGATGTTCTGTTCGGAAGGAAATGTGGAGGATTTTCTGTAGTCAGAGGGTGGTGAATCTGTGGAATTCATTGCCACAGACGGCTGTGGAGGCCAAGTCAATGGATATGTTTTACTGCCACAGCAGCGATGCAGTTAGCTTCAGTTAGCGCAAACCTACAGGCAGTTTACGGAGCTCCTTTACACGTGGTCAGGGCCTGTACGTACCTGTTGGTAATACTCAGGGTTTTGCCGTCCTTGTGCAGGAACAGGAACCGAGCAAGGACGTGTTGAATCATCAGGACTACAACCAGAGCCAGCCAGAAGGGCCTCGAAGGAAAGAAATAAATTACAAGTTAAAATATATCATATGCAAACCACCACCTTCACTAAATAAAGAACATCATGGTACACCAGTCATTAAAAGTAGGCATGCAGGTGCAGCAGGCAGTGAAGAAAGCAAATGGTATGTTAGCATTCATAACAAAAGGATTTGAGTATAGGAGCAGGGAGGTTCTACTGCAGTTGTACAGGGTCTTGGTGAGACCACACCTGGAGTATTGCGTACAGTTTTGGTCTCCTCATCTGAGGAAAGACATTCTTGCCATAGAGTGAGTACAGAGAAGGTTCACCAGACCGATTCCTGGGATGTCAGGACTTTCACATGAAGAAAGACTGGATAGACTCGGCTTGTACTCGCTAGAATTTAGAAGATTGAGGGGGGATCTTATAGAAACTTACAAAATTCTTAAGGGGTTGAACAGGCTAGATGCAGGAAGATTGTTCCCGATGTTGGGGAAGTCCAGATCAAGGGGTCACAGTTTAAGGATAAGGGGGGAAATCTTTTAGGACCGAGATGAGAAAAACATTTTTCGCACAGAGAGTGGTGAATCTGTGGAATTCTCTGCCACAGAAGGTAGTTGAGGCCACAGTTCATTGGCTATATTTAAGAGGGAGTTAGATGTGGCCCTTGTGGCTAAAGGGATCAGGGGGTATGGAGAGAAGGCAGGTACAGGATACTGAGTTGGATGATCAGCCATGATCATATTGAATGGCGGTGCATGCTCAAAGGGCCGAATGGCCTCTACTCCTGCACCCATTTCCTATGTTTCTATCATTAAAAAGAGAGGAACAATCCGAAGAACCAGATCCAGGACAAACGTATCGAGGAGATGTGAATAGCCAAATTTACTTGAGTACAAAGCAACTCCAAAACCTGGTTCATTGGGTAATCTGGTCATTGTGTTTGTGGGGTTCGAATATATGGAATTTAGCGACAAATTTTCCAACACTTTGCTGAACATCAGGATGAAAAGCGGGAGGTGGCACATTTGAAGCAGAAGGTTGAGGAGCTCATCTCCTGGAGGGTCTTCCCTGCAAGGGTTAATTGAAGGCTGTTGTCCTCAAAGATAGACACAAAATGCCGGAGTAACTCAGGGGGACAGGCAGCGTCTCTGGAGAGAGGGAATGGGTGATGTTTCGGGGTCGAGACCCATCTTCAGATTGAAGAAGGGTCTCATCCCGAAACGTCACCCATTCCTTCTCTCCTGAGATGCTGCCTGTCCCGCTGAGTTACTCCAGCATTTTGTGTAAACCAGCATCTGCAGTTCCTTCCTACACAAGACTGTGGTCCCTTCAGTTGAGGGAAGGCGAGGAGATTATCTGATTAGACGTCGTAGCTATTACTAGTTGACAATGTCTTTGCCTGCGGTTGTATTTCCTCAGGTACAAAATAGGGAGCAACGTTAAGAGGCACATAATTTAGAAGTGGTACTTCAACCAATGAACTTTGCACGAGATCAGGCATGGGGGTGAAGTCAAACTTTGCCCATTACACAGGTCTATCAGGCAACAGAAAACAGAGGATTTAGGATGCAAGTCAAATTCAATTGGGATTTGCACAAGGGGCCAATGACAAGGTGCTAGTAACTCAGATGCCATCACTATAGAACATGGATAGGTGATGTTTTGGGTCAGACTGATTGCAAGGTGGGACGGGCGGAGAGGGGAGCAAGGAGTCAGCTGGAGGAGTAGAGGGGCAGGACAAACAAAACATGTCAGGTATTGGATGAACAGGGGCAGGTGGTTGAGGCAGATGATTAGACAAAAACCAAAGATGAGCAAACAGAAAGTGTGCAGCAAAAGAATTGAAGAGCTGCGAATTGTGAAGCCAGAGGAAGGAATGGAGGTGGAAGGGGTGACATAGGTGAGAGTCCCAGTGGGGAGTGGGAGTGGGATTGGAGAATTCACTGTTCATATCATTGAGTTGTAAGCTGCCCAAGTGGAATATGGTACTTGGCAGGGGAAAATGATAAGTAATAAAACAAGGTGGCACAGCGGTAGAGTTGCAGCCTTACAGTGCCAGAGACCCAGGTTCGATCCTGACTACGGGTGCTGTCTGTACGGAGTTTGCACGCTCTCCCTGCGTGGCTTTTTCACCGGGAGCTCCGGTTTCCTCCCACACTCCAAAGACGGACATGTTAGTAGGAGGGTCAGCTTGGTAAAACTGTAAATTGTCCCCAGTTACGAAGACAGCATTGTGTTAGCGTGCAGGGGGGGGGATAGCCGGTCGACACGGGCTCGGTGGGCCGAATGGCCTGTTTCCGCGCTGCATCTCGAAACGAAAGCCAATCTACGAAACATCTCCTTTCGCCAGAGCCAGCATTAAAACATTGTGTCATAATCCTTCGAGAAGCAGGAAATTAAACGGGTTCTGCAGGGTAGACTCACCACATAGTTTCGAGGATCTTGAAGAGAAACAGGTTTCGCCCATGGAGAATGGGGACAACAATTAGAAAGGCAAATAGGCCAAAACACATGAAGAATACCAGCAGCTGGATGGACAGACCTACATGGAAGATTAATAAGAGAAGAGATTGGATTTAAAGGGCACATAATGACAATAGTCAAGACCTCCTTAGGTGGGTCAGTGAATCTGAAGTGACCAGTGTTGTAACAAACACTGGCATTCAATATATCAAGATTCAAGATTCAATTTATTTGTCATTTGGGCCCCTTGAGGTCCAAACGAAATGCCGTTTCTGCAGCCATACATTACAAACAAATAGACCCAAGACACAACATAATTTACATAAACATCCAGCACATCGCTGTGATGATATGGCCATGTTTCACCAGCACATACAAATAATCTCCCTCCCTTCAGGGCTCAATTGATCAGGAATTAGACTGGATTAGAGAGAGAGAGACAGACAGAGAGACAGAGAGAGAGACAGACAGAGAGACAGAGAGAGAGACAGAGACAGACAGAGACAGAGACAGAGACAGAGACAGAGAGACAGAGACAGAGACAGAGACAGAGACAGAGACAGAGACAGAGACAGAGACAGAGAGAAGCTAAGAATCAGGGAACATTGTAATTCTGTTTCCAATACTACCACTAAGGGGTGACACAGTGGGCAGAGCCAGTTTCGATCCTGACCTCGGGTGCTGTCTGTGTGGAGTTTGCATGTTCTCCACGTGGGTTTCCCCCCCCAACAAGAATCAAGGGACATGGGGAGAAAGCAGGAACGGGGGTACTAATACTGGATCATCAGCCATGATCATATTGAATGGCGGTGCTGGCTCGAGGGGCCGAATGGCCTACTCCTCCACCTATTTTCTAGGCTTCCATGTGTCTAACACATCCCAAAGCCCTGCAGGTTTGTAGGTTCAGTAAATGGACTCCAGCGAGGTGCCACACGCAGCTAACATCTGGAGGAGAGGGGAAGTTCACATCTGGAATTTCCCAACTTTAGAGTTGGACGTTACTCATCAAAGAGTTAGATATCATTTTATTGGCCGACATCCAACGTGGATTTGCACTGGTGGGATCTCTCCCAGATTCCTTCACAAATATCACTCGGAAAAAGTGACACTTGGGAAACAATTGATAGGTTTTAAAACAACACAACACTAGTTACCCAAAGCGACGTGGGCAACTTGGTAGCCGGTGAAGCTCATCCAACTGACAATGGCAGACTGAGATGGTCTGATACGCCTCTGGACGTTGAAGACTTTGCCCGTGTCTCCTCGATAGAGGCTCAGCAGGTTCTCCCTATGAACAGAGGAGGGTGGTGATTAAACTGTAACACAAATTGAGTGACATTCAGTGGAGCCCAGATTAAGGCAGAGGTGGTGGGGGGGGGGGGGGGAAAATTGTGAGCAATTTTGGGCACCATATCTCAGGAAGGACGTGCTGGCCCTGCATTGTGGAATATTGGGTTGGGGGATCACACCATTGGGGGAGCAGACCCAACGGGTCTGCACTTGGTCTAGTATACATTTAAAACTCTGGCCCCATCCGACCGACTGCCGACCGGCGCCCTTCCTGCCTTTCGATTCGTGCCCGATACTCGCAGATGTCCAATCGGAATGGATTCATTTGCATGTACGGCTGCCGGCTGCATTTCTTCCTTTGATTCATTGCCACGCCCAATCCAGACGCTCAATCTCCGAGATATTTTCCATTTCGGTAGAGATTTCGCTTTTCTTTCTAAGTATCCGCTCCTCATTTCATTTCGTCGTGTTGAAGTACACGTTTTTTAATCAAATCCTTCTCCACCCCCCTCCCCCCCCCCACCCTCCCCCAAGTATTTCAAAAATAAACAGGCTTCTCCATTTACATGTCAGCTTCCAACACACTTCGAAACAAAGTTGCAAGACAGGAACACTGAACTTTTCACTGCTGCAGCAGGCAGGGGAGGTGCCATTGGATTTTTTTTTTAAAGAGACTGGGCAGTGCTGGAATCTTACTTTTGAGAAGGGCTTCAGTTCCATTGGAGGAGACGGGTGCATGGTGGAATATTGGGTTGGGGGATCACACCATTGGGGGAGCAGACCCAACGGGTCTGCACTTGGTCTAGTCCCCTTTAAAATTTGCCCCTCTAAAAAGCCATCTTTGATACCGACTTATAACCAGAACATCCACGGAGAAAAGGAATTAGTCCCAAAGAAATCCCAGTATCACCACTAGTTAGTCACAGGAATACAAGCTGGTGGGAATTAATATTTAGCAGTTTTGTTGCATATGCACGTAATGTCTATTGTATTAAACAAACAATTCTTTGTTCACCGATGAGAAATATTTTAAAAAAAGGTTACCTGTGCAAAACCATTGACCTCATTAACATGGACAAGGTGAAACAGCAGGAGGTAGTGATTGCAGAGATGTAACAAACTGCAGGGAGAAAAAGGAACAGAGTGATCTTTCGTCACTAATACTACACCGATAAAACACAGGACAGGGGTGGCATGTTGGCGCAGCGGTAGAGCTGCTGCCTCACAGCGCCAGAGATCCAGGCTATCGGTGCTGCCTCTGCGGAGTTTGCATGTTTTCCCCTCGTGCGTTTTTTCCCAGAGAACTTCAGTTTCCTCCCACACTCCAAAGACGTACAGGTTTGTAGGCCAACTGGATGGTATACGGTTAAATCGTCCCGAGTGTGTGTGTGTGTGTGTGTGTGTGTGTGTGTGTGTGTGTGTGTAGGGTAGTGTTAATGTGCGGGGATCGCTGGTCAGTGCGGACTTGGTGGGCCGAAGGGCCTGTTTCCCCGCTGTAACACTACAATTTGATTAAAAATGCTGGAGAAACTCAGCGGGTGAGGCAGCATCTATGGAGCGAAGGAATGGGCGACGTTTCGGGTCGAGACCAGGAAGCATCTATGGAGTGAAGGAATAGGTGACGTTTCGGGTCAAGACCCTTCCGGGTCTCGACCCGAAACGCCACCTATTCCTTCCCTCCATAGATGCTGCCTCACCCGCTGAGTTTCTCCAGCATTTTTATCTACCACCGATTTTTCCAGCATCAATACAATTTATTTGTCACTTGAACCTCATCGAGGCTCAAATGAAATGTTGTTTCTACAGTCATACATATAAGGAAAATAGACCCAAGATACAACACAATTTACACAGACATCCATCACTGCGCATCTCCTCCTCGCTGTGATGGAAGGCAAAAAAACTTATCTCTCCCCTGCACTTCCCAGTCCCCTCCCGATGTCAGAGTCAAAGCCCCTGGCGGGCGATGGCAATTGTCCCGCGGCCATTAACGCGATGCAAGGCCGCGCTCCGGGTCTTGTTGTTGGAGCCCCGGGCGGGCGCTAGCAAAGTCCCGCAGCCGTTGAAGCCGCGTGGGGCGGTGATGTCAGACCCCTCTCCAGGTACTCTTCAACCCCGCGACTCGGGCGGGAGAAGTCGCCGTTGCGGAAGCCTCGAAAAGCGGTCTCCCAGCAGGGACCCGCGGGCTCCCGGCATTACTGTCCACCAGACCTGCGGTTGGAGCCTCCGAATCTCGGGTCGCAGCTGCGCGCCACCACCACTCCGAACTCGGACAGCTCCGCGATGGCGAGTAGCTCCGCAGCTCCGCGACTGGAGCCCCAGGTCGTTCCTGCTGGAGGCCCCTCCACGGTGCTCAGCCCCAACGACAACGGAGACCCGACAAGGAAAAGGTCGGGTTCTCCGTGCAGGGGAAAGATTTTAAAAGTTTCCCCCCCACCCCCACTAAAAAAAAAAAAATAAAAACTACATTAAAACGGGACAAAAAATAACAAAAAGACAGACGGACTGCGGAGGTCGCTGCGACTTGAGTCGCGCCACCCACCTGCAGTTCCTTTGTAAACAAATGCTCGGGGGAGATAGTTTCTCCATTTCAAAACCGTACAAAACAAGAACAATGTTCCAGCCAAACCTTCCACGATCCAAAAGTAATATTTGACGATTCGGATCACTTCAGCCCTCTTATCCGACAGGTTGATCCCGAACCCTTCCAGCACGTAGGAGAACTCTTCATGGACACCAGCGCGCATCTTCTGCAGGGTTGGGACCACGTCCACTACAAGGAGAAGGGCAACCTGCCAGAGGGCAAATAGAGCAAGAGATACTTAAACAAGAAGGCGACAAAATAATATACGATTCTTGGCGTCAACTTTGTTGATTGTTGATGCCAAAACCCCTCACTTCTGTTGATAGTCGCTAACGCAAGCATTAAAACCATCTCTACCTAACGGGCCTGTCCCACTTGCGTGACTTTTCGGAGACTGTCGGCACTCGTTACAGGTCGCCGAAAAATTTCCAACGTGTTGAAAATCCAGCGGCGACCAGAAAAACGCCACGTACGACTCTTTGGGCGGCTGAGGAGACGACTCACGACCATACAGGAGACATGTTCGCGGGGCGAAGCCTGTATGGTCGTGAGTATAGATGGAGAAGGCAGGAACGGGATACAGATTGGGGATGATCAGCCATGATCACATTGAATGGCGGTGTTGGCTCGAAGGGCTGAATGGCCTACTCCTGCACCCATTAGATGAAAAGTTATACTTTATAATTTCCAAACCCATCTCCAATAATAATAGTAATAATAATAAATTTTATTTATGGGCGCCTTTCAAGAGTCTCAAGGACACTGTACAAAAATTTAGCAGGTAGAGGAAAAACATGCAAGCGGAATGAAATAAATAGTAGAGACATGACTAGTACACAAATTAAAGACAGAATTCAATACAAAACACAATTTGAGGCAATTAATGCACAGATGATAAGGGAGGGGGACGTGGGGCTAAGGATAGGCAGAGGTGAAGAGATGGGTCTTGAGGCGAGACTGGAAGATGGTGAGGGACACGGAATTGCGCTTCAGTTGGGGGAGGGAGTTCCAGAGCGTGGGAGCTGCCCTGGAGAAGGCTCTGTCCCCAAAACTGCGGAGGTTGGACTTGTGGATGGAGAGGAGACCGGCTGATGTGGATCTGAGGGACCGTGAGGGTTGGTAGGGGGAGAGGAGGTCAGTGAGATATGGGGGGGCCAGATGGTGGAGGGCTTTGTAGGTGAGGATCAGGATTTTGTAGTTGATCCGGTGGGAGATGGGAAGCCAGTGAAGTTGTTTGAGGAGTGGAGTGATGTGATGCCAGGATTTGGTGTGGGTGATGAGTCGGGCGGCTGCGTTCTGGACCAGTTGGAGTCGGTTGATGTAGGTGGAGCTGATGCCAAGGAGAAGTGAGTTGCAATGATGTATTATTAATAATTAATTCCATTTTTTTTTCTTTTTTGACATTTGTAATTCTTTTTTTTCCTCTCTCATTTACTATCTATCTATCTATATTATATATATAAAACTCAAATCCATCCGTCCGCCTGCAGTACGGATCCCTTCCTGCCTTTTGATTCGTTGACGGCTGCTCCTTCCTATCAGCTTCCAACACACTTCGAAACAAAGTTGCAAGACAGGAACACTGAACTTTTCACTGCTGCAGCAGGCAGGGGAGGTGCAATTGAGGGAGGCAGGGGAGTGCTGGAAACTTACATTTGGCAACGGCTTCAGTTCCATTGGAGGAGACGGGTGCATGGTGGAATATTGGGTTGGGGGAATCACACCATTGGGGGAGCAGACCCAACGGGTCTGCACTTGGTCTAGTATTAAAATAAAACTAGAAGCAGAATCTATCCACAATTGAAAATTTGAAATAATGTATGATTGATATACATGAAAGGTTTTCACTATAATATGTAATATTAGACCATAATATGTTTGCTTCTAATAAAAATATATTTAAAAAATAGCAGTCAAGGGATATGGGGAGAAGGCAGGAACGGGATAAAGGTTCGGATTGTCTACCCTATCCTTGCCTCTACTTGGAATAAAGACTGTGTGTGTCCAAACATGTAGATGAGGACAAAAAATGCTGGAGAAGCTCAGCGGGGTGCGCAGAGCATCTATGGAGCGAAGGAAATAGGCAACGTTTTCAGGGCACAAACCCCAAAGGAAATAGGTAACGTTTCGGGTCGAAACGTTGCCTATTTCCTTTGGGTTTTGTTCCGAAACGTTGCCTATTTCCTTCGCTCCATAGATGCTGCTGCACCCGCTGAGCTTCTCCAGAATTTTTGTGCACCTTCGATTTTCCAGCATATAACCATATAACAATTACAGCACGGAAACAGGCCATCTCGGCCCTACAAGTCCGTGCCGAAAAACTTTTTTTCCCTTAGTCCCACCTGCCTGCACTCATACCATAACCCTCCATTCCCTTCTCATCCATATGCCTATCCAATTTATTTTTAAATGATACCAATGAACCTGCCTCCACCACTTCCACTGGAAGCTCATTCCACATCGCTACCACTCACTGAGTGAAGAAGTTCCCCCTCATATTACCCCTAAACTTCTGTCCCTTAATTCTGAAGTCATGTCCTCGTTGTTTGAATCTTCCCTATTCTCAAGGGGAAAACCTTGTCCACATCAACTCTGTCTATCCCTCTCATCATTTTTAAAGACCTCTATCAAGTCCCCCCTTAACTTTCTGCGCTCCAGAGAATAAAGACCTAACTTATTCAACCTATCTCAGTAATACTGCCAGCATCTGCACAGTTCCTTCTTAGACACAAATAAAGAAATATTCAACATTCTTCACCAAATAGAACTCACAAGTCTCGATAATTCTGAAGCATTTCACCAGCAAATTCCACCAGCCTGACTGTGTGGTCATTAAAATTCAATACAAATACAATACAATACAATTTGTACTATTCAAAGTCACGGACCCTGCAGTTATTCTTTGCAATGCAAGCGATTCCTTGTTTAAACATAGGAAAGACAACAGACAGGATCCTCGAACTGGGAAGATATCACAGCTGCAGGCAATTGTGTTGCTGTTATCAAGACAGGGAACTGCAACTCAAATTGGTGGAGTGTGGAAAGAACTCAAGATGCAAGATCTCAGCCAAGATGGTTCTGTACAAAAAGTCAGAACTTCCAAATGGTCAAGGAATAGGGTGGCACAGCGCCAGAGACGTGGGTTCCATCCTGACTAGGGGTGGTGTCTGTACGGAGTTTGTACGTTCTCCCCGCGACCTGCGCGGGCTTTCTCCGCTTTCCTCCCACGCTCCAAAGACACAAGAGTTGGTCGGTTAATTGGCTTGGTGAAATTGTAAATTGTCTCCAATGTGTGTGTGTGTGTGTGTGTGTGTGTGTGTGTGTGTGTGCGCGCAGTATAGCGTTCAGACCCTGTCCCACTTACGCAACCTTTACAGGCGACTGCCAGCACATGTCGCCGAAATTTTCAACATGTTGAAAATTCAGCGGTGACCAGAAAGACACGACGACACTCCCTACTATAGTTACCCAACCAGATGCAACTACATTTAAAGTAGCTCTTTCCATCCCATAATCCTTTCTGGCTTAAGTCCTCCCTCTACCACCTCCAGTTTAAATTCCATTTGGAATATTTTGGAGGACCAAGAAACCAAGACTCTTTGGAGACCTCTCCCAACCCTAGGCTGTACGGTCTTGAGAGGTCTCCTATGGTCTTGAGAGGTCTCCAAAGAGTCGCAGCGTCTTTCTGGTCGCCTCTAAATTTTCAACGTTGAAAATTTCGGCAAGCCTATGACGGGTTGCAGGCAATGGAAGAGAGTAAACACGTCTCAATGTGCTTCCACCTCCCAAAAGGAGCGCTGGTGCAGTTATGAAGTGCTCAGTCACTCTGTGAGTTGGTGGGGGTGGGGGGGGGGGGGGTGGGGGGGGGGGGATGAGGTGGGTTGGAGGTTACTTCCTAATTGAGTTGGAATGTCGTGATCACAATGCATTGGTGAAACTGAAAAGATGCAATAGTAACTTTACATAAAGGGGCACCATTTTGAGTTGCAGTTCCCCGTCTTGATAACAGCAACATCACAAGCCATAGAGGGAAGTACAGAGAAGGTTCACCAGACAGACTGATTCCTGGGATAGCCATGCCAGGACTTTTCATATGAAGAAAAGACTGGATAGACTCGGCTTGTATCACGCTAGAATTTAAAAGACTTTTGAGGGGGGGGGTGGGGGGGGGGGGGGGGGAAATCTTATAGAAACTTACAAAATTCTTAAAGGAAGTGGGACAGGCTAGATGCAGGAAGATTGTTCCCGGTTGTGTGGGGAAGTCCAGAACAAGGGGCCATCACAGTTTAAGGATAAGGGGGAAAGTCTTTTAGGACTTGAGATGAGAAAAACATTTTTCACACAGAGAGTGGTGTATGTGTGGAATTCTCTGCCACAGAAGGTAGTTGAGGCCCCAGTTCATTGGCTATATTTAAGAGGGAGTTAGATGTGGCCCTTGTGGCTAAAGGTATCAGGGGGTATGGAGAGAAGGCAGGGATGGGATACTGAGTTGGATGATCAACCATGACCTTATTGAATGGCCTTCTCCTGCAGGCTCGAAGGGCCGAATGGCCTACTCCTGCACCTATTTTCTATGGAAGATTAGCGGGCCACAGGTGGAACACATCCAATGGGCCAAATGACATTTTTTATTTTATTCCAAGATATAAAATGGGAGCAGAAGTAACAAACTACTGGTGGAACTTAGAGGATTAGACATCATCTGTTGAGGGAGATGGTCAGACAAGAATTATTGTACATGGAGATGAAGCAGTAACTGAATGTGGAGCAAAAGTTAAACTACTGAAGGCACACAATGGGTCAGTCGGCATCCGTGGAGAGAACGGACAGACAACGTTGCACGGACTTTTCCCCTCCACAGATGCGACCCGACCCACTCGAGTTCCTCCAGCACGTTGCGCTTTGCTCAAGATTCCAGCACCTGCAGTTACTTGCATCTCCGTCGAGTTTGGAATAGACGAATTTGAGCTTCAGGCTTTTACCTTTCATCGGTATGTAGACATAGGATCTCAACAAAGTCCTGACTTTGGACGAGATGCACGACTGATCTGTGCCCGCACTAAAAGGGGAAGATCGGAAGGAAAAACAGTACAGTGAGCTCTTGGAACGAGTTGAGCCAACTCTGAAGAATCATTAAACTCAAGGCTCCATGAATGAGCAGTAACTATTGCCAAACCTGTTCTTGGATGGCCTTTTCTTCAACAATTCTCTCAAGTAATCCATGTAGTATTCATCGGCTTGCCACTGAAGGTGGGGTAGGAAGGAAGAAGAGGGATAAAGGGATAAATACCCGGCAGGACTCCAGTAATTTCCAACTAATCACGCAACAACTGCCGTCTGATGAAACGTAAAACAAACTGCTGACCACATTACACTTTGTCAGTGAGACATGGGCAGAGAAAACCATTCTCCACTCAAAGACATGAAGGAAGACCCAAACATAGAAAACAGTTGCAAGAGTAGGCCATTCGGCCCATCCAATATGATCATGGCAGAAAACCAGCACAACATTCCTGGTTTCTCCCCATATCCCTCGATTCCATTAAAAGCCTGTTCCACTTGGGCGACTGCCGAATGGCCTACTCAGGAAACTAGACTATTATCTGAATGGTGGCCTAATAGGAAAAAGGGGAGATGCAACGAGACCTGGGTGTCTTGGTACACCAGTCATTGAAAGTAGGAATGCAGGTGCAGCAGGCAGTGAAGAAAGCAAATGGTATGTTAGCATTCATAGCAAAAGGATTCGAGTGTAAGAGCAGGGAGGTTCTACTGCAGTTGTACAGGGTCTTGGTGAGACCACACCTGGAGTACTGCGTACAGTTTTGGTCTCCTAATCTGAGGAAAGACATTCTTGCCATAGAGGGAGTACAGTGAAGGTTCACTAGACTGATTCCTGGGATGGCAGGACTTTCATATGAAGAAAGACTGGATAGGCTCGGCTTGTACACGCAACAATTTAGAAGATTGAGGGGGTGATCTTAGAGAAACTTACACAAATTCTTCAGGGGGTTGGACAGGCTAGATGCAGGATGATTATTCCCGATGTTGGGGAAGTCCAGAACTAGTGGTCACACAGTTTAAGGATAAGAGGGAAGTCTGTTGTAGGACAAGAGATGAGAAAATTATTTTTTATACAGAGGAGTGGTGAATTCTGTGAATTCTCTGCCACAGAAGGTAGTTGAGGCCACGTTCATTGGCTATATTTAGAGGGAGTAGATTGACCCCTGTGGCTCAAAGGGATCAGGGGGTATGGAGAGACCATGTGCAGGGATGGGATACGAGAGTTGGATGATCAGCCATGATCATATCGCTGGCGTGCAAATGAGCGTGCAAGTGCCCTACTCCTTCCGAATTTGGGACCGAATGGCCTACTCCTGCACCCATTGTCAATTGTCAAAACGTCACCTAGTCATTGCTTTCCGGAGATGCTGCCTGACCTGTTGAGGTTACGCCAGCAGATTGTAAACCAGAACCTGCCGTTCCTTGGGTCTGGGTCTGCATCTGCAGGCAGCGGGTTCCAGATTCTCACCACAATTTGCATGAAAGACGGATAAGGCAATCCCCAAATACAGCCGCATCACTATGGCTAGCTATTATTAATTTTTAATTAATTAAATTCCTGGGTTAGCCCATAAAATCACCCTTTGGCGTTACACACAAATAGCTGGAAGTAACTCAGCAGGTCGGACAGCATCTCTGGAGAGAAGGAACAGGTGACATAGAAACATAGAAATTTGGTGCAGGAGTAGGCCATTTGGCCCTTCGAGCCTGCACCGCCATTCAATATGATCATGGCTGATCATCCAACTCAGTATCCCGTACCTGCCTTCTCTCCATACCCCCTGATCCCCTTAGCCACAAGTGCCACATCTAACTCCCTCTTAAATATAGCCAATGAACTGGCCTCGACTACCCTCTGTGGCAGAGAGTTCCAGAGATTCACCACTCTCTGTGTGAAAAAAGTTCTTCTCATCTCAGTTTTAAAGGATTTCCCCCTTATCCTTAAGCTGTGACCCCTTGTCCTGGACTTCCCCAACATCGAGAGCAATCTTCCTGCATCTAGCCTGTCCAACCCCTTAAGAATTTTGTAAGTTTCTATAAGATCCCCCTCTCAATCTTCTAAATTCTAGAGAGTATAAACCGAAGTCTATCCAGTCTTTCTTCATGAGACAGTCCTGACATCCCAGGAATCAGTCTGGTGAACCGTCTCTGTACTCCCTCTATGGCAATAATGTCCTTCCTCAGATTTGGAGACCAAAACTGTACGCAATACTCCAGGTGTGGTCTCACCAAGACCCCGTGACGTTTCGGATTGTCGCATGGTTGGTGCCCTTTATGTGGTACTATTGGCATACCTTGCGAATGCAAGTAAAGAATTTCACTGACTTGACACATGTGACAATAAAGTATTCATTCATTCATTCATTCAATCATTCATTCTTAATCTTGTTGAGAGCGTCATTGAAGTCATAACCCTGTTTCCCCCGACTCTCAGTCTGAAGAGGGGCCTCAACCCGAAACATTACCTATCCCTTTTCTCCAGAGATGCCGTCTGACCTGCTGAGTTACTCTAGCTTTTTGTATCAATCTACGGTTTAAACCAGCATCTGCAGTTCCTTCCTGCACCCTAATGCCCCCGTCCCACTTAGGAAACCTGAACGGAAACATCTGGAGACTTTGCGTCCCACCCAAAGTTTCCGTGCGGTTCCCGGAGGTTTTTGTCAGTCTCCCTACCTGCTTCCACTACCTGCAACCTCCTGAGACCTCACGGAAACCTTGGGTGGGGCGCAAAGTCTCCAGAGGTTTCCGTTCAGGTTTCCACTTAGGAGACCTAAACAGCAACTGCTGGTGACCTTGCCCAACACCCAAGGTTTCCATGAGGTCTCAGGAGGTTTTGGTCACTCTCCCTAATGGTGGAAAGTGGTTTCCGCGTGGTCGAGGCTTCATCTAGGTCGCTGCTATTTTCTCATCGTGATTAAAACCGGCCTCGACTAAAAATAGGCTGCCGTTTTAAACATCGATCATTTTTTACTTGCAGGTCTAGTTGAAGCTGGTTTTCTTCATAGTGGAGGAAGGTTTTCAACATGTGTGTGGGAGGTGGTAGGAGGTTGCAGGTCACCTCGAACTTGATTTTTTTTTGGGTGGCGGGCAAGGTCACCAGAGGTTGCGGTTTAGGTCTCCTAAGTGGGACAGGGGCTTTGGACGTTAAGTCTCCAATGGATCCCACACCACCCTCGGTCAATTGCCGACACTTAGAAACCCCAGACACAGGATTTGCGGGAGGCTTTCTCAGCAAATAGTAAGGTGGATTCCTCGATTAAATATTTTATTAGTTTTACCAGTCAACTCTGGTCTCCCATTTCCTTCGCTACTTTTAAGGTCAAACGTGACTTAGAGAAAGCCATTCGGGCCCATTGTCCATTCAAGCATGGCTGCTATCGCTCCCTCCTTCTCAGCAGAAGATTGAATAGTATTTGGGAATGGCAAGGGGTCACAGCTTAAGGAGGTGGAAAACAAGGCCACAAGATTGAATTTTTTAATTAGTTTTAAACAGAGAGTGGTCAATCTCTGGAACCAACTGCCTCATCCATTTAGTTCGCCACACTTTTTCAAGGGCAGATATTAAGGCCATTTAGATGTGGCCCATTGTCCATTCAGGGGGGTATCATGGCAGGTACTGGATCCGAGTTCTCTCCAGCCATAGTCATATTCCCATTCTCCTGCCTTCTCGAAGGTACCCCCCCCCCCCTACTCCCCCCCCGAACACTAGTTTCTATTCTCCTGCCCATTCTATAGGTACCCACAACAAAAACTATGGAGAAAACCTCTAGGTACAGCATCGTGCTGGAGCAAAGAGCGAGGCAAGCAGCATCTTTGAGCAAAGGAAATAGGCAACGTTTCTGGCCGAAACCCTGAAGGAAATAGGCAACGTTTCGGGTCGAAACCCTTATGTTTCGGCCCGAAAGGTTGCGTTTCGTTATTTCCTTCGCTCCCTGGTTTGCTGCTGCACCTGCTGATTTCACCAGCTTTTTGTGTACATAGATGATTTTCCAGCATGCTGAAGTTCAACCTTCTTAAACACAAGAATTTCCATCTTCTCCTAAGCCTCCAACTTTGACCACTTTTAAAACAAGACTGAAACTTTTATGTTTACTTTAGCTTTCAGCTAAATCTTAACTACATTGCACTTTTAACTTTTGCACTTTGTATAATGCATTTTTAATTTTGCTTTTCTTTTCTTTTAGTTCTATTTTATTTCAATTTATTATTTCATTTTATTGTATGACATGTTTTTACGTGAAGCACTTTGAGTCTGCCTCGTGTATGAAATGTGCTATATAAATAAAGTTGCCTTGCCTTGCCTAAAAGGGTCTCGACCCGAACCGTCACCCATTCCTTCTCTCCAGAGATGCTGCCTGTCCCGCTGAGTTAACTCCAGTTTTTTGCATCTATCATCGGTCTTAGCCAGCACCTGCAGTTCCTTCCTAGAACGTTCCTGTCAACCTCCCCTGGACCCTCCAGAGCCAGCACATCCTTCCTCAGATACGGTGCCCAAAATTGCTCGCAATTTGTGCTTTTAAGTCAAGGCAGCAGAACAGAGAGATCTCGGAAAGATTCTCAGCATTGAAGCCGACCGAACAAGCTACTTCTTCAGATAACAAGGCAAAATAAGGCCCATTGTCCCGGTTTTAATACAAATCACTTCACAATCGTGATACTGTTTACACGGTTCTTAGGGACAGAATTAAGTCTCCAATTAAAACTTAAGGCTGTTGCATAAGCAGAAATAATTACCTCTCGTGATAAGGGGCATTCAACTTTCTGCCAGATGAGTACTCCAGAGTGCAGCCAGGACAGGAGACTTCCGAGCAGGTAGCCCACTTTGTTTTTGACTGTTGCACAAGCGAGGAGGGGGTAGTACAGAGCAGGGTAGTACAGTAATGCAGCTATCTTCCAGTACTCTACGGGGTGGAAATAGATAGGACAGATAGAATCCTGGTTACAGTAGCACATATCTTTCTCCGCGCCCTTTATGTGGCAACTATTTGCATACCTTGGGAATGCATGCAAAGAATTTCCCATGCGACAATAAAGTATTGAATTGTAACAGCATCCCCCTTCCCATCAGAACTGCCCCCTCCATCGACTCTTTTAAGTCGAGACTTAAAACTCTGAAGCCTTTCCTGACGTCCTCTGAGGGAGGACTATATGTATGTATTTAATCTATGAACCAATGTTGTGTAACGTTAGTACCTCCACCAACATAAAGCACTTTGGTCAACCAGAGTTGTTTTTTAAATGTGCTATCGAAATAAAAATGACTTGACTATTCATTCATTGATAAACTTGGTAAGAGTGTCACTGAAGTCACAATCTTGTTTCCTTTGAAGAAGAGCCTCGACCCAAAACGCACCCACTCCTTTTGTCCAGAGATGCTGTGTGACCCGCTGAGTCTTTTTGTGTCTATCTTCATCACCTTCAGTCCAGGTTTTTTGGGCGATTTTCTCCACCGTGTGGTGGGAAATGAAACAATATTGTCCCCTTACCTTTGGTCTCCTTGGAGTAATGCAGGCCAATGGGCAGGGGTGTACTGTCAATGGCCACAGCACACACGGAACAGACAAGCACGCCAAACACGGCGGCAGCAATCCCTCGATGACAGTCGCTCTCCAAGAACCCGGCTGGACTGCAAAACAGAGCATCAAATCAATGTTAAAAAATAGCAGCACAGCCAACACAGAACACAACCTATCCCTGGTGTTTACCAAGCATCTCGTTCAAATACCGTTAGCAATTAGTTTCAGTTTTGTCTATTGTCACGTGGCCCCGAGTTACAGCGAGCAGCTTTTGTTGCGGGCTAACCAGTCTGCGGAAAGACAACACATGATTACAATCGAACCATTTACAGTGTATAGATACATGATAAGGGAGTAATGTTTAGCGCAAGGTAAAGCCAGCAAAGTCCAATCAAGGATAGTCCAAGTTAGATAGAAGTTCATTAGTAATAGGTCGATAAGTTTAGACAGTCTGTGAAGGCAAATAGAACCTTTGATCTCAGAATGGTTTGGGACCAAACCATTGTCCTTCTGAGATACTTCCTGACCCATTGTTACTCCAGCACTATGAGCTTTGCATTGATCTTGTGCAATTGGCAAGGGATATGGGAGAGAAAAATAACCATAATAGCATTATTCAGAGGCTTCACCGTTCCATCTACAGGCATGGAGGCGTTTTCTACGAACAGTTCCGACACAAACATGGAAGAGGGTACTTTGGTGCAGCTGGTATAGGCGCTGCCTCACATGCCAGGGACCCGGGTTCAATCCTTGACCTCAGATGTTGTCCGTGTGGACATCACACGGTCTCCGTGTGACTGAGTGGATTTCCTCCTTGTTCATAAGTTTTCAGAGCAGAATTAGGCCATTCAGCCCATCAGGTTTCCTTTGCCATTCAATGATGGCTGATCTATCTTTCCCTCTCAACCCAGTTCTCCCTACAACCCGACACCCCATACTAATCAAGAATCCGACAATCTCTGCCTTATAAAATATCCATCGACTTGGCCTCCACAGTTTTGGGACTCAAATGTTGCGATAGTCCCTGCCTCAACTACCTCCTCCGGCAACTTGTTCCATACATCCACCACCCTTTGCGTGAAAAAGCTACCCCTCCAGGATGCTCCATGTTCCTTCCATAAGACCTGCAGGGTTATTGACCAATTCGCCTCTAAAATTGCCCCTGGTTCATTGGGAATGCATGAGAAAGTGCAATAACATAGAACTAGAGTGGGCAATTCTACCAACAGCCAGCGAGCAGTCCTGAGCTACTATCTAGCTCATTGGGGACCCTAGATTGGACTTTACCTTGCACTAAATATTATCCGCACCTGTGGTCGAACTATGGAAAGACAAGTTTGCAGAGACTAAAGGTGGCCTATAACGATGCCACGTGAACACTGCTCCGGAGGTTCCCGGAGGTTTTTGTCAGTCTCCCTACCTGCTTCCACTACCTGCAACCTCCGGCAACCACCTGCAACCTCCGGAAACCTTGGGTGGGGCGCAAAGTCTCCAGAGGTTTCCGTTCAGGTTTCCGAAGTGGGACAGGGGCATTAGGAAACCTAGATGCTGTCGTGCTAGTAACACGTTTGTGGCTGCAGGAGTCAGTACTTTAGAAGCTATCCTAAGAAATCATATGTATCAATTCATTTGCAGGATAAAAGACTCTAAAAACGTGCTTATTGTGGCCCTTGGGATGCCTTTCAAACATAAGGGTTAGCACTACACGCTACCAATCCCAGCTGTGGAGACACTGGTATCGTTGTCTCGTTGTAGGACATTGATCATCTTTTAATCTGGATTTTTAATTCATGTGTTGCGTGTGCTTTTTTAATATATAATTTATGATGCTTTTATAAGTGATATACTAAGATTTTATGTGCTTTATATTTTTAATATGCAATGCATTTTTATGTAATGTTGCCTCTTGTCTGGACCTTGTGTCTGTAATAAAATTTATTAATATTATTATTATTATTATTCACGTGATTCCCTTTATCATGTATCTGCACACGGTGGATGGATTGATGGTAAATCATCTATCGTCTCTCCGCTGGACTGGGTAGCGTGCAAGAAAAGCGTTTCACCGTACCTGGATAGACTCGGCTTGTACTCGCTAGAATTTAGAAGATTGAGGGGGAAACGTACAAAATTCTTAAGCGGTTGTACAGGCTAGATGCAGGAAGATTGTTCCCGATGTTGGGGAAGTCTAGAACAAGGGTCACACACAGTTTAAGGATAAGAGGGAAATCTTTTAGGACCGAGATGAGAAAATAATTTTTTACACAGAGAGTGGTGAATCTGTGGAATTCTTTGCCACAGAAGGTAGTTGAGCCCACAGTTCATTGGCTACATTTAAGAGGGAGTTAGATGTGGCCCTTGTGGCTAAAGGGATATGGAGAGAAGGCAGGTATGGGATATTGATTTGGATGATCAGCCATGATCACATTGAATGGCGGTGCAGGCTCGAAGGGCCGAATGGCCTACTCCTGCACCTAGTTTCTATGTTTCTATGACACAAAGAGCTAACAGGTCAGGCAGCACCTTTGGAGAAAAAAAAATGATGGGTGACATTTCTTCTTTAAAGTGGACTTTTTTTTTCACACACAGAGAGTGGAGAATCTGTGGAATTCTCTGCCATAGAAGGTAGTTGAGGCCACAGTTCATTGGCTACATTTAAGAGGGAGTTAGATGTGGCCCTTGTGGCTAAAGGGATCAGGGGGTATGGAGAGAAGGCAGGGATGGGATATTGATTTGGATGATCAGCCATGATCATATTGAATGGCGGTGCAGGCTCGAGGGGCCGAATGGCCTACTCCTGCACCTATTTTCCATGTTTCCACCTTGGTACACGTGACAAGCTAAACTCAAGACAACTGTATCTCATCTCTTTGGATAACATACAGGAGAAAAAAAAATGACAGCTTTTCACTGTACCTCGACACACGTGACATTAATTGACCTAAACTCGGATTGGCGTTGCCAAGTGGTGAAATGGAACACCAAACAGAAAAGCACTTGGCAACAACAGGAATCTTGGATGGTCCAAATACTATTTGTGATAGCAGATCCAAGTTCTGAGAGGGGGGCGAGAGAAAAGAAAAGAAAGGAATGAAAGCCTTGCATGGATTTTTGAATAGCGTTCTGAATACGGTTCAGTTGCAAGAACCGTTACAAAAAACAGTCGCACATTCCTAGTGAGGATTAACCCAGTTAATTTTTAAAGAAAAATCCCTCCGCAAAATCCCAATTTAATGAGCGCGAGGCTGGTTCACTGGGGAGGGTTTAGGAGATTTTCAAACGGGGGGTGGGGAAGGGTCAGATTGAAAGTTATTCACACAAGTGAGAAAAAATATCACTTTGGACATTGAAGAGGAAATCAAAAAGTTATCCTTTACCAGGGAGTTGCAACACTTCCAGTTTATACGCTCCATGTATTTAGTGTTTTTATGACTTGGCAGATCAATTTCCCTCCTGATGCAACTAACATTCTATCGTATAAAGTCGGGAATGGAAGCTTAAAAGTGCTTTGGGACTGTGATTTTGGTCGGATGTTGGTTCAATAGAACACAGGCTAGGCAGGCTTGCTTGTTTAAACAGGAGGGAGGTGAGGAGGTCTTGCGGGCTCGGCGGGCTCGGCAGGCGGGAGATGCATCTACACCCAGTGTCAAGGCTCTGACCTCCGGAATTCCACAGCCTGGTTCACTCAGGGTTCAGCAAGGGGCGAGCAAGGGGGGTGGGGAGGGGAGGAGACACTTAACTGCAACAGGCCGGGAGCACCACCGCACCAACTTCTCCACATCCACCTGCGCTTCACAAAGAACGACAGCAACACCAGCACCACAACCTGCAACAGAGGACACAGGAACAAACTCGAGTCACTCCGGCCCCGGGCACCTCCGCAGTTGCAATACTCACAGAGTCCAACAGCCTCCACCACCACCACGACCCAGGGAATTAATATTTCGAGTGAGTGAGGGGTGCACCATTCAATTAGATCATCCTTATTCTGATTCAGATTCAGATTCAATTTTAATTGTCATTGTCAGTGTACAGTACAGAGACAACGAAATGCAGTTAGCAGCTCCCTGGAAGAGCGACATAGAATATGATTTCAATAAATACATCTATTTACATGCATACGGACATTGTGTTTTTCCTGTGGGAGGAGTGTCCGGGGGGGGGGGGGGGGGGTGATTGGCAGTCACCGAGGTACGTTGTTGAGTAGAGTGACAGCCGCCGGAAAGAAGCTGTTCCTCGACCTGCTGGTTCGGCAACGGAGAGACCTGTAGCGCCTCCCGGATGGTAGGAGGGTAAACAGTCCATGGTTGGGGTGAGAGCAGTCCTTGGCGATGCCGAGCGCCCTCCGCAGACAACGCTTGCTTTTGACAGACTCAATGGAGGGGAGCGAGGAACCGGTGATGCGTTGGGCAATCACCACCCTCTGCAGTGCCTTCCGGTCGGAGACAGAGCAGTTGCCGTTCCATACTGTGATACGGTTGGCAAGGATCCTACATACAGTCGCCATGCTGTATCTCAAAACCAAAGCAAACTAAACAAATAAATGTGACGGAAGGAACTGCAGATGCTGGTTTACACAGAATAGAAACAAAATGCTGGAGTAACTCAACAGGCCAGGCAGCATCTCTGGAGAGAAGGAATGGGTGATGTTCCGTGTCGAGACCCTTCTGAAGACTTTAGACTAAC
Source organism: Leucoraja erinaceus (assembly GCF_028641065.1). Taxonomy (NCBI): domain Eukaryota; kingdom Metazoa; phylum Chordata; class Chondrichthyes; order Rajiformes; family Rajidae; genus Leucoraja; species Leucoraja erinaceus. The sequence continues at coordinate 5,010,804 of NC_073412.1, read as the reverse complement.
AAATAAATTCTTCATACCTGGATATCAATCCCACATCGCCACACCTCACCGTTGGGATTTTCCGGTGAGGTTCTCATGACAGGCTGATCCCAACTTAGTTTTAAATCCCACTCATAGGATTGCCGGTTTGGGGGCAGAATCTTTGATACAGATATCACCACTTGCTTTTAATAGCACAACCACATCCAGGGTAAAAACAAACTCGCCGTGAGTGAAGCCATCTATTACACCCACAGCCAGACAATTACTTTGAAGTTAGTCCCGGCCACAACAGCCCCCATGCAGCGCAAATAGGAAAAAATATCAAGATAGACACAAAATGCTAGAGTAACTCAGCGGGACAGGGGATATGGGGAGAAGGCAGGAACGGGGTACTGATTGGGGATGATCGGCCATGATCACATTGAATGGCAGTGCTGGCTCGAAGGGCCGAATGGCCTACTCCTGCACCTATTGTCTATTGTAACAGGCAGCATCTCTGGAGAGAAGGAATAGGTGACACAAAATGCTGGAGTAACTCAGCGGGACAGGCAGCATCTCTGGAGAGAAGGAATGGGCGACACAATAAATTCAAGTGTTGGAGGATTTCCCCCCAACATAGTGCTGCTTGATTGAAAGGCATCCGAGGAGCAGATGTGATTCGTGTTTAACTATCCTGTTCGACAATGCAGAATGCTCTCCAAAACTTGGGCACTGAGTTTCTAACACAGCAGGGATATGCCCTTCAGAACACGATTTAGAGAACACAAAATGCTGGAGTAACTCAGCGGGACAGTCGGCATCCGTGGAGAGAAGGGAAAGGGTTGTCGACCTGGAACGAGAGTCTGAAAAAGGGCGCGACCTGAGATGTCACACATTTTTTCTCTCCAGGGATGTGGCCTGTCCCACTGGGTTAAGGGCCTGTCCCACTTGGGTGTCTTTTGCGCGACATCATTTATGCGTTACGACGCATTACGCGCGCCTGGTGATGTAGGCAGTGGTGACACGCGGCACACCCAGGATTTTATGATGTACAAAATCTTCCCGCGCCATCTGCGTGACACGGAAATGACGCCCACGTTTGACAGGCCCTTTACTCCAGCATTTTGCATCTATCATCAACGTAGACCAGCACCTGTAGTTCCTTCCTACACGAATTAGAGGGATATCAAGTCAAGGTTATTCGTCACATACACATACATACGAGATGTGCAGTGAAATGAAATGCAAAGTGGCGATGCTCGCGAATTGTGCAAAAAATACAAACAAACGAACAGAATGGAACAGAATCACATATTCGTGGGAGGAAAGAAAAAGGAAAAAACAGCAATTAAAAAAAACTATGAAATGTTACAGTAAAGTTATGCCCCTGTCCCACTTGGGAAACCTGAACGGAAACCTCTGGAGACTTTGCGCCCCACACCCAAGGTTTCCGTGCGGTTCCCGGAGGTTGCAGGTAGTGGAAGCAGGTAGAGAGACTGACAAAAACCTCACGGAAACCTTGGGTGTGGGGGCGCAAAGTCTCCAGAGGTTTCCGTTCAGGTTTCCTAAGTGGGACAGGGACATTAGTCCCTGGTGAGATAGGAGTTTACAGTCCTAATAGCCTCTGGGAAGAAACTCCTTCTCATCCTCTCCGCCCTCACAGCAAGGCAACGGAGGCGTTTGCCTGACTGTAGCAGCTGGCTAAAGGCAGACTAATGTAGATGGGACAGCATGGTCAAGCTGGGCAGAAGGGTCGTTTTCCATGCTGTGTGACACTATGATGTTTAATTACGCTAATCCCTTTCATCCACACACGACCCAGATCCCCCTCATTCCCCGACTAAAAGCCTCTTAAGTGCCGTTATCTTATCTCCTTCAAAGTATCAACTCGGCAGCACATTCCAGGAACTACAATGGCAAAGCAGCAAAAATCATAGCCCCGCGACCACACCAAGGGACATTTACAATCAAGGAAGGGAACACAATTTACTTTAAGAAGGAACTGCAGATGCTGGAAAATCGAAGGTAGACAAAAATGCTGGAGAAACTCAGCGGGTGCGGCAGCATCTATGGAGCGAAGGAAATAGGCAACGTTTCGGGGCGAAACCCGGAAGGGTTTCGGCCCGAAACGTTGCCTATTTCCTTCAGGATTTCGGTGAGTTTCTCCAGCATTCTTGTCTTACTTTCCTAAGAAGCAGCCTCCAATGCAGCTTAGACAGACGATGAGCATCAGAGTAGTCGACTTAATTTTTTATCCTGGATCTAGATTTACTAATTTTTCAGCCCTCGCCTTCACAGGGAGAAAAATATACTACAACAGGGGATAGAAACATAGATAATAGGTGCAGGAGTAGAGGCCATTCGGCCCTTCGAGCCTGCACCGCCATTCAATATGATCATCCAACTCAGTATCCTGTCTGCCTTCTCTCCAAACCCCCTGATCCCTTCAGCCACAAGGGCCACATCTAACTCCCTCTTAAATATAGCCAACGAACTGTGGCCTCAACTACCTTCTATGGCAGAGAATTCCACAGATTCACCACTCTCTGTGTGAAAAATGTTTTTCTCATCTCGGTCCTAAAGGATTTCCCCCTTATCCTTAAACTGTGTGACCCCTTGTTCTGGACTCCCCCCAACATCGGGAACAATCTTCCTGCATCTAGCCTGTCCAACCCCTTAAGAATTTTGTAAGTTTCTATAAAACCCCCCCCTCAATCTCCTAAATTCCAGCGCGTACAAGCCGAGTCTATCCAGCCTTTCTTCATATGAAAGTCCTGACATCCCAGGAATCAGTCTGGATAGGGGAGCAAACTTAATTAGGTTAGAAAAGGCACACAATGCTTCCCCCCCCCCTCCCCCCACCCCACCCCCAACTTGAAAAAGTAATAAACATGAATAAACACACGTTACAAGTGGGCTTTCAAACTTACAGAGACGCCTGCCGCAGAGATGTGAAACAAATCAACTCGGATAATGGGATTGCACGGAGCTAACCTGCAGATGAAAGGAAAAGCACAAGAGAAATGAAGGCAAAAACCATTCCTGACAAAATAAGCTCAATTAATTACATAAAACAGATGGCAAACATACTCAGCGGGAAGAGCAGTGTCCACAGGATCATCGATGTACCAGTCTGTATAATCCATATAGTTCACCTCGTCTTTGGAGTCCATCGTGTGTTTGTTACCTGGATTTCAACGCGGCTCTGATCCTCGAGCTAGCTCGCTGTATCTTAAATCTCGGGTACCTTGTTGCTCCAAGTCCCTGGGTGCAGTAATCCAGATCAGTGCAAGTGTCCCACACTACACAAGACTGCTTTGATGAATGGATTTCTCCGCGCCTCCTACTTCTGGTAAGTTAATACCTTTGGGACAAGCTTTGAGCTGGATCACACTGTGGGAGGAGGGGGGGGGGGGGGGGGGGGGGGGAGAGAGGAGAAAAGAAAACAAATGGGCCGGTCACAGTTTGAGATGAGAGCCACAGAAAGGAAACAGTCTCTCTTAAACCAGCACATTGGCTGCAGGCAAGATCAGAAAAAAAAAATCTTGCATTTCGCTAAGATATATATTTTTTTTTTTTTTTAAACTGGTATATTAACAAAACACCATTGTAAAGCCAACACACAACTTGGCAAAGAGGTTTGTTGCTTCTACGCGGTTGGATTGAAAATACTTTGCAATAAAAAGACTGCAGAACAGCAATTGCAGAGTGAAACCAAGTCCAGTAATCGCACATTAAGCCAAAACATTACAATGCCATGTAAAAGGGCAGGAAAACAAACCTCCACGAGTAGGGGTTTGAAATGACGCTAGCTAAAGTCCAATTGTTTTACGGGCATCTAGCTAGATTGCCGAGATGGCTGGCTCCATGCTAACCAACTCAGGAGGCCAACAGGAGTCGGGGCATCCAAACAGATGGCTAATCACTGCTCTCCCGCACACCGACCGGGTCGTCTTGGAGCAGAGTGTTCCAGTTAACACAAACTCAAGTGAATATGCAAACACGCATGTACCAAACATTTTAATTTCACTCCCCTGAGGTACGCAGGGTTTGCAGGTAACATGGCAACTGCAGAGTCCGAGACGTGAGCTAAATGATCACTTATGAACTAGCAGCAGGAGAAGGCCACTCAGCCCCTCTACACTGCTCTGCTATTCAACAAGATCTAGGTTGCTGGAGTATCTCAGTGGGACGGGCAGCATCTCTGGAGAAAAGGAATGGGTGACCTTTCAGGTCCTCAGTCTGAAGAAGGGCCACAACCCGAAACGTCGCACATTTCAATAGGCAATAGGTGCAGGAGGAGGCCATTCGGCCCTTCGAGCCAGCACCGCCATTCAAAGTGATCATGGCTGATCATCTCCAATCAGTATCCCGTTCCTGCCTTCTCCCCATACCCCCTGACTCCGCTATCTTTAAGAGCCCTATCTAGCTCTCTCTTGAAAGCATCCAGAGAACCTGCCTCCACCGCCCTCTGAAGCAGAGAATTCCACAGACCCACCACTCTCTGTGTGAGAAAAAGTGTTTCCTCGTCTCCGTTCTAAATGGCTTACTCCTTATTCTTAAACTGTGTGTGTGGCCCCTGGTTCTGGACTCCCCCAACATCGGGAACACGTTTCCTGCCTCTAGCGTGTCCAAGCCCTTAACAATATCCAGTGACTCTGCCCCAAACATCACCCATTCTTTCTCTCCAGAAACGCTGCCTGTCCCGCTGAGTTACTCTAGCTTCCTCATCTCTCCTTGTCTTACTTCCATTTGTCTTTTCATCTTTGGCCTTTATCTACCCATTTGTCATTCAATAGGGGGGTTGCACGTAAGGTCACTGGGTCATAGGGCTCGACGCACGGAGCTGCTAAATCCATCTGGAGGACATCCATCACTTCCGGTATATGCTAAAAACGCGTACTTTCCTACCTGTTAAAAACCGCCAAAATGTTGAATTTTTGCGCTGAAAAAAATTGTGGTAGTCGGGGTAAGTGTGAGAGACACGTACTCAACTTTAGAATTCCAAACGTGAAGCGAAATGAAGGTATAGAGAAGTGAGAACTGAAGGGCCAACAGCAGCTAAAGTGCTTGGTAAACATTGAAAATATTGGGAATTATCGCGTTTGCTCACTGCATTTCATCAAGTAAGGCATTATTTGTGTTTTTTCTTGATTCCTTTGGTATCTAAAAATTCTCAGAAGTGATAAATCTGGCTGTAAATTTTGCTTCAGATGCGTTTTCATTTTGTATGTGAAAACCCACTTGGGAACCATGGGCGATTTAAAAAAAACTACAGCCAGATTTATCACTTCTGAAACTTTTTAGATGCCAAAGTAATCAAGAAAAAACTCAAATAATGCCTTACTGTTGATGAAATGCAGTGAGCAAACGGCCAATGTTCGCCAAGCACTCTGGCTGTTGTTGTCCCTTCAGTTCTCGTTTCTATCTACCGTCATTTCTCCTCACGTTTGGAATTCTGAAGTAGGCTAAATGTCTCTCACGCTTATCCCGATTTCCATCATTATTTACAGCGCAAAAATTGACAATTTCAGCGGGTTTTAACGGGCCCCTCCGCTGGAAACAACGGCAAGTGCCTACCTGCAGTTCATCGTGTGTACTCCACTTGGAGTAGCGTAGCATCATGACCCGACTGCCGTGAAACCTCCCGATATGAAGAAGGGTCCCTTGATCCAAAGCGTCACCCATTCACTCTCTCCAGAGATGCTGCCTGACCTGCTGAGTTACTCCAGCACTTTGTGTCTTTTTTTTGTAAACCACCATCTCCAACTACTTGTGTCTACATCAACGGCTTGTTCCCAAGTGACTAGGAAACAGATTCTAACTGGGATGCAAGAACTGGGTACATGCGGGAAGGAACTGCAGATGCTAGTTTACACCGGAGATAAGACACAAAATGCTGCAGTAACTCAGCGGGACAGGCGGCACCTCTGGAGAGAAAGAATGGACGATGATTTGGGTCAAGACCCATCTTCAGATTCATGAGATGGGTCCAACACAAGATATCTGCTCTCATTTCTCATCCAGAGTAAGTTCATGTCATAGGTGCAGTATTAGAGGCCATTCAGCCCATCAAGCTCACTCGGTTTTCAATCCTGGCTGATCTATCTTTCCCTCATCGCCATTCTCCTGCCTTCTCCCCATAACCCCCGACACCCATGCTAATCAAAAATCTGTAAATCTCTGCCTTGAAAGTACCCAATGACTTGGCCTCCACAGCCGTCTGTGGCAATGAATTCCAGATTCACTGGAGAATCTCATCTAATTTCTAAAGGAACATCTATTTATTCCGAGGCTGTGCCCTCTGGCCCTAGACTCTCCCACTAGTGGAAACATCCTCTCCACATCCACTCCACCCAGGCCGTGCACTATGCAGTAAATTTCATTAAGGTCCCTCCGAATCCTTCTAACTAAGATCACTCCAGTATCCACTTTCCTGGCAGCTTCAATGGAATTCGCCCATTGGGAAATTCATCCCACGCATTTGCAGCATTCTGAATGGATTCATTCCCACAAAGCTCCCAAATCCATTGCTCCACCTCCTCCAGCCACTCATTTCCTCTCAGTAATTCCCCACTCCAACATCTTTTGTCTCGACTCATCTTTTTTACCAGCATCCACGTGCTCAAAGAGTCCCATTACGTGAAGCAGTCACATTGTTTGCCCCAGCTGTGTGTTTGATGTCCAGATCGTAGCCGTCTCTGAACTGGAGAAACCACATATCAACGGTTGCACTATAAATAACTCGTTCTTAACTTCCCTCCCCGTCTAGTTTCAGTCAAAAACCACTGAATCCGGCCAGATAATGTCAAAAAAACTAACGTTCAAATTTTGGAAAAATGCTACATTTTGAAGATACGAGACTCGTCTTAGCAGGAAAGTCAGAGCAATTTTTAAAGATATGGTCTCCTTTCATCGATTTGTTACAAGTGCAACTCAACTCTGGAAATTAACTGTTTCTGAACTGGGTGAGGGGTGTGGTGAGATATGAAGTAGTCTGAAGAAGGGTTTTGGCCCAAAACTTTAGATAGACGCAAAAAGCTGGAGTAACTCAGCGGGACAGGCAGCATCTCTGGAGAGAAGGAATGGGTGACGTTTCGGGTCGAGACCCTTTGAACCATATAACAATTACAGCACGGAAACAGGCCATCTCGGCCCTACAAGTCCGTGCCGAACAAATTTTTTTCCCCTTAGTCCCACCTGCCTGCACTCATACCATAACCCTCCATTCCCTTCTCATCCATATGCCTATCCAATTTATTTTTAAATGATACCAACGAACCTGCCTCCACCACTTCCACTGGAAGCTCATTCCACACCGCTACCACTCTCTGAGTAAACGGAACCAGAATGATCCACTGGAAGCTCATTCCACACCGCTACCAGTAGGTCAACATGATGAGCATGACATGATGAGCATTTGACAGCACTGGGCCTGTAATCGCTGGAGTTTAGAAGAATGAGGGGGGGGGGACCTCATTGAAATGTACAGAATGAAAGGCTTGGATAGAGTGGAGGCGGAGAGAGTGTTTCCACTAGTGGGAGAGTCTAGGACCAGAGGTCACAGCCTCAGAATTAAAGGACGTCCCTTTAGGAAGGAGATGAGGAAGAATTTCTTTAGTCAGAGGGCGGTGAGTCTGGAATTCTTTGCCACAGAAGGCTGTGGAGGCCAAGTCAGTGGATATATTTAAGGCAGAGATAGATAGATTCTTGTGTTTAAGCAGGAACTGCAGATGCTGGAAAATCAAAGGTACACGAAAATGCTGGCGAAATTCAGCGGGTGCAGCAGCATCTATGGAACGAAGGAAATAGGCAACGTTTTGGGCCGAAACCCAGAAGGGTTTCGACCCGAAACGTTGCCTATTTCCTTCAGGGTTTCGACCAGAAACGTTGCCTACTTTTTTAAACTTTTCTTTGATTTTCTACTTGCACTCCAGGGGTTTGAAAGTCACAACTTAATTCGCTCCTTCCTTTTCTCGTGTTACCTTTCTCTAGCTAAATTTAAAATAGAAGTTGTACATGAAATGCATTATCTCCCATGCCACGCTTTATACCACTGTACACTGCTTCTAATTAAACAAAATATTAAAAACCCCACTGAATCAAGCACTTGTTTGACAGAACACAATTACAGTTCAGCTACTGTACCTAACCCACCGCAGGTTCGATTCTCGTATCTGCCTGATCCAGCCCTCTAAGCCTCGCTCAAACAGAGACAAGACACTTCAGAAGGTCACACAGTCCCAAGATTTCTCTCACAAGATACAGGACCTCATGGGAGCAGTCTTTTATAAGTCCCCGAACCTTGGGGGGGCAGAACCACATGGGGGGTGGTCTCTTTACAACCCAATTACAGATATCGATTAACCCCATACATGACAGACATTTCCCCAACCCAATAATACAGTGGCTAATACATTGTATTCAAACAGTGTTTCTCAGAGGAAGCAAACCTGGCAACATCCACCCTGATATGCAAGAAAACATGAAAACCAGACCTCATCCAATCAACATTCAGCAAAGTAACTTTATTTACAAGATGTATGTCTGGTTTGTAGTCATCCAATCCAGTCTTTGCATTTTGCACACAATTGTCAGGGTCTGCAGATGTTCCAGTTCTCTTCCTGCAGCTCAGATCTAGGCTCTAGACAAGCTGGCACCATTCTGCAGCTTGTCACATTTCTACAGAAAGCACTTTCAAATTGACCAAATGGCCCAACAGCCCTGAAGCCTTTACTCAATTTTAAGAGTCCTAGCCTCGCCAATCTGGCCAGGATTAACAGCACAACAAGTAATGCTGGGGTCTCGTAGATTCAGGGACCCGAACTCCAGCAAGGTCCATTTAAAGTCTGTGTTTAAGAAGGAACTGCAGATGCTGGAGAATCGAAGGTAGACAAAAAAGCTGGAGAAACTCAGCGGGTGCAGCAGCATATATGGAGCGAATTAAATAGGCAACGTTTCGGGAGGGTTTCGACCCGAAACGTTGCCTATTTCCTTCAGGGTTTCGGCCCGAAACGTTGCCTATTTCCTTTAGGGTTTCAACCCAAAACGTTGCCTATTTCCTTCGCTCCATAGATGCTACTGCACCCGCTGAGTTCCTCCATTTAAAGTCTGGATATGTTCCCTCAAACATGCAGGTGTGCCGATTTCTTCCCTCATCCTAAAGACCGCACGGCGGTAGAGTTCCTGCTTTACCGCACTTACAGCGCCGGAGACGCGGGTTCGATCCCGACTATGGGTGCTGTCTGTACAGAGTTTGCACGTTCTCCCCGTGACCCCGCGTGGGTTTTCTCCGAGATCTTTAGTTTTCTCCCACACTCCAAAGACGTACAGGTTTATAGGCTATATTTGCTTGTGATAAATGCAAATTGGCCCTAGTAGTGTGTGTGTGTGTAGGATGGTGCTAGTGTGCAGGGATCGCTGGTCAATATGGACTTGGTGGGCCGAAGGGCCTGTTTCCACACTGTATCTCTAAACTGAAGTCATGTGGGCTGGTCGGATGCTCCCTGTTAAATTGGCTGTAGTACGCAGGGGGAGTGATCGGAGAATGGCAAGGGGGGTGTGGGGTGGGGGGCGGATAAAATCTAATGGTTTGAGAGAAACAGGTTATAGACTGGGAGGAAACCAGATCACCCGGAGGAAACAGGGAGAGCATGCAAACTCCACCCAGACAGCACCAGAGGTCAGACTCGAACTTGTGAAGCAGCAGCTCTAGCCACCGTGCACCATTTGGCTATTCATTATAATTTCAATTTGTTTTTTTTGTCTCAAACTGCCAGTGTTTAAACTACATATTGCATCGATCATTTTGGTTGAAACTAATCACAGTTATTTCTTGTTTAAGAAGGAACTGCAGATGCTGGAAAAATGGAAGGGAGACAAAAATGCTGGAGAAAGTCAGCGGGTGAGGCAGCATCTATGGAGCGAAGGAAATAGGCAACGTTTCGGGACGAAACCCAAAGGAAATAGGCAACGTTTTGGGACGAAACCCAAAGGAAATAGGCAACGTTTCGGGTCGAAACCCTTTGGGGTGCATGTTTGAGGGAACATATACAGACTTTAAATGGAGAAACTCAGCGGGTGCAGCAGCATCTATGGAGCGAAGGAAATAGGCAACGTTTCGTCCCGAAACCCTTCGGGTTTCGACCCGAAACGTTACCTATTTCCTTTGGGTTTCGTCCCGAAACGTTACCTATTTCCTTCGCTCCATAGACGCTGCTGCACCCGCTGAGTTTCTCCAGCATTTTTGTCTACCTCGGGTATTTCTTTCTCAAGATTTAAAATACACGAATTCTCTCCCTTTTCCAGTGGACGGTGAGGTGAACACGACTCAAACATTCATCCCCTTTCTCCTCCTGCCAGCGGCTTCCCATTAGAATGAGTGGCCCGAGTCTCATCCACAATTCTGTGCATAATTCCAGTAAATGCAAGTTACCCCGCGTCTCTTGTGTCTGCCCCCTGCCCCTCAATCAGGATCCATTACAGTGTGGCATATTGCTGAGAAACAATGTCACATGTTCAGATCCGGTTGCGATTTCACCTCCCCCTCCACTCCCCCCCCCATCCCCAATGTCCTACCAACTCCACCCCCCTCTCCACAAAGCACGTTGGATTTCCAATCATTGCTTCAGCTCAGCTTTTAACAGCCAAGATCCCAAGCTCTGGAATTCCATCCCCTTGCTTCCTTCAAAAGGCACATTAAAACTTCCGGCAACTCAGATTAAATAGCTCTTCCCCGACTAAATCTAGGGTTTAACCAAGTTGGTGCCTAATAAAACTGCAGCTCGCTGTTAATCATTTAAGGATAAGGGGGAAATCCTTTAAAACCGAGATGAGAAGAACTTTTTTCACGCAGAGAGTGGTGAATCTCTGGAATTCTCTGCCACAGAGGGTAGTTGAGGCCACAGTTCATTGGCTATATTTAAGAGGGAGTTAGATGTGGCCCTTGTGGCTAAGGGGATCAGGGGGTATGGAGAGAAGGCAGGTACGGGATACTGAGTTGGATGATCAGCCATGATCATATTGAATGGCGGTGCAGGGCCGCCGAATGGCCTACTCCTGCACCTAATTTCTATGTTTCTATTTGTAGACCACTGAGACAGGGGTCAAGATAAATGTCCAATAAACCATTTAACACCACTCCCCCCCCACCGACCCCACCCTCTTCAAACCAAAGGGTCTTTCACTCTGTAGAAGGATCCCCAAACAATAAATATCTTGTCACCACAGATAAATGAGTGACCTTTCAAAACTTTTATGAAGACATTCTCCAGATTCCTCAGCAAATATTTCCATTAGCGACCATTCACGCTGCCTGCCAAGATGAAGGCAAACCAGGGGTACAACCAGTCCCTGATACTTTACAGCAGTCCCTGCTGATCCTTTATACAATTGCCTGGTCGGTATTGCAAACATCCCCTTCGAAAGGTCATGTTGCATTCTCATTACTCCCGGCAAACAACCCCCCCCTCCCTCTCTCCCCCCCTCTCCCCCCCCTCTCCCCTCTCCTCCCCAACGGTTGGCATCTGTCCCGTATTAGCCGGGACATCCCATATATTGGGCTAAATTGGTTTGCCCCGTACAGGACCGCTCTTGTCCCGTATTTGACCGCTACTATTCAGGGTCGGGTCGGAGCGCCGTGTCCGGCCCCGCCTCACCCGCCCTGACGTAGTGCAGCCCGTGGAGTGCAGCAGCAGCAGCGCCTCGCCCGTGGCCCCGTCGGTCGGCAACCCAGCCAGCTGTCCGACCTTCAGACCTTCGCTTACCGCCGCACCACCTCCACCCCTCCTTCTCACGGCCGATCATCGGTTGACCAGTTGGACGGGGCACCGGACTTTGCGTGACGCAGAACACAAAGCCGGCCGAGGAGTTTTGGTCTGGGCTACGCAACGTTGCACGCAAAGCCCGCGCCCGGGCCAAAACTCCTCAGCTGGCCCACCCACCCACCGGCTGTGCTTTGTGTGCAGCCCAGCACCAGGGCCAACTCGTAATTCATCCACCCAACCACATCCGAGTCAATCAATGAATTGCCGTCAGCAATTAGTCCCATATTTTGACCTTTTGTCCCTTATTTGGGAGTGGGAAATTTGGCCACTCCACTGCCATTGGACTTTGTCCATGGCCTAAAATGTTGCGAACTATATCGTGCAGTCTGTATCGTCCCCTTTGCTCTACCTATTGTACTGGAGTTTGGCTCGAGTGTATTTATGTACAACATTATCCGATCTGATTGCATTGTACGTCAAACAAAGCTTGTCGCTGAACTTCGGTACATACAACAATAATAAACCAAAACCTAACAGTCCCGATGAAGTAATAGAGGTTGATTGAACCATAAACACAGGACAAAACCCATCACCGTGCTGAGAAAGCAAATACAAGGCAGGAGAATAATATCCTGTCAACAGCTCAATTTAAAGAAATAACTAAAGCAAAAATGGGCGGCATGGTGGCATAGCTGTGGGGCCAGCGAACCGGGTTCGATCCTGACTGCGGGTGCTCTGTCTGTACGGAATTTGCACGTTCTCCCCGTCACCTGCATGGGTTTTCCTCCGAGATCTTTGGTTTTCTCCCACACTCCAAAGACGTACAGGTTTGTAGGTTAATTGGCTTGGTCATAAATGTAATTGTGTGTGTGTGTGTGTGTGTGTGTGCGCATGTGTGTGTACGTGTGTGTGTGTGTGTGTGTGTGTACGCAAGTGTGTGTGTGTGTGTGTGTGTGTGTGTGTACGTGTGTGTGTGTGTGTGTACGTGTGTGTGTGTGTGTGTGTGTGTGTACGCAAGTGTGTGTGTGTGTGTGTGTGTGTGTGTGTGTGTGTGTGTGTGTGTGTGTGTGTGTAGTAGTGTGTGTGTGTGTAGTGTGTGTGTGTTAGTGTGTGTGTGTGTTAGTGTGTGTGTGTGTTAGTGCGTGTGTGTGTTAGTGTGTGCGTGTGCGTGCTGGTGTGAGGCCCAGGACAGAAAGGTCGGATTGGGAATGGGAGGGGGAGTTGAAGTGCTGAGCCACCGGGAGATCAGGTTGGTTATCGCAAACTGAGCGGAGGTGTTGGGCGAAGCGATCGCCAAGCCTACGCTTGGTCTCACCGATGTAGAGCAGCTGACACCTAGAGCAGCGGCTCTTGGCTCCCATTTTCTCTGTGCTCAATACAATATTTTTGAGACCAGTTAATAAGCCAGTCGGAACTTTGGCAGAACACATTTGCAGAAGTAACCTTTCCAGAGCACAGGGTATGTAGACTGGCTGTAGCCAGGCCAATTACAAATCAATACCATATCCAATATTTGGCCTGCACTGCATAATCCTGGACCCTACATGATAAGTAAAAGCTGTGGGGCTTAACAAAAGATGAAAATAATTTGCAAGGTCAATTTCAGAGCAATTTCCAGAAAGGGAAGCATCTGAACTTGCAAAACAATGAAATTCTGAAGCAGTTTGATGTTTAGTTTACGGGAAAGTTTGCTTCCATTAAACGCTTCCAGCCTTCCCAATGTGACAAAAATGCTCTTTGGGGTACTAGAAAAAACATTAGCGCTGTGATACTAACAGAGGGAGTAACTTCATAAAGAAAGCCCTACAGCCTCCAGACAGCATTCTTTGTATTTTAGCTTTTCCCAGAAACCGCTTACAAGCAAATTCCACACAAAACCTCAATATAACAACATGGAAAAATGTTGATATTCTTAAACTCTTCAGTTTCGGTTTGAGGGGTAAGCCATTTAGAACAGAGACGGGGAAACACTTCTTCTCACAGAGAGTTGCGAGTCTGTGGAATTCTCGCCTCAGGAGGCGGTGGAGGCCGGTTCTCTGGATACTTTCAAGAGAGAGCTAGATAGGGCTCTTAAAAATAGCAGAGTCAGGGGATATGGGGAGAAGGTAGGAACGGGGTACTGATTGGGGATGATCAGCCATGATCACATTGAATGGCGGTGCTGGCTCGAAGGGCCAAATAGCCTACTCCTGCACCTATTGTCTATTGAAGACACTTTAGGAAGTTTAAGTTTATTGTCACGTGCAGTGAAAAGCTTTTGTTGCGTCCTAACTGGCCTAGGGTCTGACCCTTCTTCTGAAGAGTGGTCCCGACCCTATCCTTTTTCTCCAGAGATGCCATTTGACTTGCTGAGTTACTCCAGCATTTTTGTGCCTATCTTAAGTATAAACCAGCATCTGCAGTTCCTTTTATTTACATTGACCAAATTAAGTTTTTTGGATGGCATTTGGAATATTGCGTGCGTTCTGGTCACCCCAATACAGCAAGGATGCAGACGGTGACTTTGAAGAGCATGCTGGCTGAGTCGCTGAGTTACTCCAGCACTTTGTGTCTTCTCAATCGCACAGAACTGTCGAGCCAAACATCCCATTGATTTGTAGGAAGGAACTGCAGATGCTGGTTGAAACCGTAGATAGACTCAAAATGCTGGAGTAGCTCAGCGGGTCAGACAGCATCTATGGAGAAAAGGAATAGGTGATGTTTGGGGTCGAGACGGGTCTGAAGAATGGCCGCGACCCGAAACGTCACCTATTCCTTTTCTCCAAAGATGCTGCCTGACCCCTTGAGTAACTCCAGCATTACTCCACCCATTGATTTGTTACAGATGCATAATTCACACCCACAACCCAAGTCTCGTTCCCCAGGGAGGGTATTGTAACTTCCAATTCCATCTAACATTACAAAATGTCTAAAAAGCTCTGTCTGAGGAAGGGACAATCAATCAAAAAGCTCTGTCAGTTGTACAGTGCAAAATGGGTCCTGACCAGGAACATTATCAGTGGCGCAGCGGTAGAGTTGCTGCCTTACAGCGCCAGAGTCCCCTGGTTCGATCCTGACTACAGGTGCTGTCTGTACAGAGTTTGTACATTCTCCTGTGAGGGCGTGGGTTTTCTCTGGGAACTCCGGTTTCCTCCCACATTCCAAAGGCGTATAGGTTTGTAAGCCAATTGTCTTGGTAAAATTGTAAATTGTCCCTATGTGGAGGACAGTGTTAATGTACAAGGATCACTGGTCAGCGCAGACTCTGTGGGCTGAAGGGCCTGTTTCCATGCTGTAATTCTAAAGGCAATTGAACCGGTGAATGGATAGGAAAGGTTTAGAGAGATATGGGACTGTTTCCGTGCTATATGATGCTATGATTCTACATTTAAATGGCAATTGGTAGATAACCAGAAAATCAGTCTAAAGGAAATATAGAAAATAGGTGCAGGAGTAGGCCATTCGGCCTTTCAAGCCTGCACCGTCATTCAATATGATCACGGCTGATCATCCAACTCAGTATCCTGTACCTGCCTTCTCTCCATACCCCCTGATCCCTTTAGCCACAAGGGCCACATCTAACTCCCTCTTAAATATAGCCAATGAACTGTGGCCTCAACTACCCTCTGTGGCAGAGAATTCCACAGATTCCACTCTCTGTGTGAAAAATGTTTTTCTCATCTCGGTCCTAAAGGATTTCCCCCTTATCCTTAAACTGTGACCCCTTGTCCTGGACTTGCCCAACATCGGGAACAATCTTATAATAATAATAATAACTTTATTTATAAAGCGCTTTTAGACAACATCAGTTACCACAAAGTGCTGTACATGGGAAGTCAACAAAAAGTTATTACAAACTACTAAAACCATTAAGACGACAGGACTATAAAAACAGTAAAAATTAAAAAACATTAAAAGCACTAAAACAGGAACAATGTTTCAGCCAGTGTCGAAAGCCAGGGAATAAAAGTGAGTTTTTAGATTTAAAGATGGACAGTGAAGGGGCCTGTCTGATCTGCAGCGGCAAGGTGTTCCAGAGTGCCAGGGAAGCAACAGAAAAGGCTCTATCCCCTCTGAGCTTCCTGCATCTAGCCTGTCCAACCCCTTAAGAATTCTGTACGTTTCTATAAGATCCCCCCTCAATCTTCTAAATTCTAGCGAGTGCAAGCCGAGTCACTAACATCACTAAACATCACTAAACCTACACTAAGTGGTAAAAAAAAATGAAAAGGTGCTACTTCATCCACGAGTGAAGGGTGAGCAAGAGGCTAGCACTAGACCCCAAGTAGACCAGACCACCTATCATCTCCATGGGCACCCCAGAGGAACTATGTAGATAAGAAAAGATGGGTACAAGGATTTGAACACAAGATGGGTGAATAAAACACTATTATGGTTACCAGGAATTATTTTTACCTTAATGCCCCTTCCCATTCCCACACTGACCTTCCTGCTCTGGGCCCCCTCCATTGTCAGTGAGCAAATTGGAGAAACAGCATCTCATATTTTGCTAGGGCACCTTACAGCCCAGTGGTGTGACTATTAATTTCTCTAACTTCAAGTACACCCTGCATTCCCTCTCTCTCTCTCTATTCCCTCCCTCCCACCCAAGTTGTGCCAGCTTCAAAGTCGTCTTTAGTGTTTAAGAAGGAACTGCAGATGCTGGAAAATCGAAGGGAGCCAAAAATGCTGGAGAAACTCAGCGGGTGCAGCAGCATCTATGGAGCGAAGGAAATAGGCAACGTTTCGGGACGAAACCCGTAAGGGTTTCGGCCCGAAACGTTGCCTATTTCCTTCAGGGTTTCGGCCCGAAACGTTGCCTATTTCCTTCACTCCACAGATGCTGCTGCACCCACTGAGTTTCTCCAGCATTTTTGTCTCCCTTCAAAGTCGTCTTTGGTTGAGTCTCATTATCTCTGCTCGTTCTCACCTGGGCCACAGTAACAATCTAGAATTTAGGAGATTGATCTTATAGAAACTTACAAAATTCTTAAGAGGTTGGACAGGCTAGATGCAGGAAGATTGTTCCCGATGTTGGGGAAGTCCAGGACAAGGGGTCACAGCTTAAGGATAAGGGGGAAATCCTTTAAAACCGAGATGAGAAGAACTTTTTTCACACAGAGAGTGGTGAATCTCTGGAACTCTCTGCCACGGAGGGTAGTTGAGGCCACAGTTCATTGGCTATATTTAAGAGGGAGTTAGATGTGGCCCTTGTGGCTAAGGGGATATGGCGAGAAGGCAGGTACGGGATACTGAGTTGGATGATCAGCCATGATCATATTGAATGGCGGTGCAGGCTCGAAGGGCCGAATGGCCTACTCCTGCACCTAATTTCTATGTTTCTATGTAACAATGCGCCATTTATTTTTATCATTGCCACTTTTTTTTGTGCATATCTTTCATTCATTTGTCATATATATATATATATATACACACACACACATATATTTATACATATATACACACACATACATATATATATATGTACACACACATGTATATATACATATATATACACATATATACACACACATATATATATATATATACACACATATATATATATATCTCTCTCTACACATCACCGTCTATCGATTCCCTCCACCCCGACTCTCAGTCTGAAGAAGGCTCTCGACCCGAAACGCCACCCATTCCTTCTCTCCAGAGATGTTGTCTGTCCCGCTGAGTTGCCTGTCCCAACATTGTTTTTGCGCCCACCTGCAAGATTATTCGAAGAGCTGCCGCACATTTTCACTACTGTATAATTCACTATAAACACACAGAACAAGCCAAAGTACAGCCACACATCTCACGATTTACCAGCACATACCCGGCTCGGGACCTTTGATTTAAATCGGAGAACGCAGGCTAGTAGGTGGAAAAGTGAATCTCTTAAGAGGTTACATTTCCACTCCGACTCAAACTGCACATAGCTCCTCGGTTCAGTCCTCCCGTTGAACTGTAGACCCCCCCCACCCCCAAGTCAACCCGAGATTTTCCAAGAGAGTGAGAAACGAAAACTCACACAAACTTTTACGAACGTTTTTGAAACTTTTATGAAAACTTTGATGAAAGTTTGAAAGTCTCCTACACACAGAGAATGCTGTGTTTTCGAGTTGATATAATCAGGTCGCAGTCCCTGGAATGTACAGCCAGAAGAGATAGTGGTATAAATAATTAACTGGCCCACATAAAACAAAAATAACACGCTTCTAATCCGAGTTTACCTGTCGGTGTATCGTTGCTGCAAGCGGGCACGGTCATTCCTGGCTCATGCGGGCTCTTTCTTTGGACGGCAGTCGACTGCTCTGCCCGCCCAGTTTAAAGACAAAAGTTCTTACAAAGTTATTTGTTATCTCGCAGATAAAGGGGAGGGAATGGGCCCTTTAATTGGATGTGGATACTATGCCCAGGTGCACCGCCTCTTCCAATGCCCACTCACTAGAGAGGCTTGTAAAATGTTCAATGGACATTAGGGAAGATCAAACATTTCTTGGGTGCTCGCTCCCGCCCGCTCCCCGCTCTCTTCATATAGATTTAAAAATAACTCTGAAGTCAATAACTGCATTTTTTGTGTTGTTGTTGCAGATTTTTTGAAAGAGCGGGTCTGGCATCTATGTAGAGGTGAGACACGTTTCGGGCCGAAACTTTCGACTTTAACCTCCATACTAGTATCTCAGTTTCTGCTTTTATGTACAGTGTAAGGAAGAACTGGGATGTAGATGTGCTGGTTTTTAATAAACTTTCGAAGGTAGATCTCACTGCGTACAGGACAAGGGGCAGACACGGGGCAGTGTTTTAATCAGGCGGGACACAGCGAGGACACGGGGCAGTATCTCAGCGGGACGGGCAGCATCTCTGGAGAGAAGGAATGGGTGACACAGCTTAAGGATATCCAGGACAAGGGGTCACAGCTTAAGGATAAGGGGGAAATCCTTTAAAACCGAGATGAGAAGAACTTTTTTCACACAGAGAGTGGTGAATCTGTGGAACTCTCTGCCACAGAGGGTAGTCGAGGCTAGTTCATTGGCTATATTTAAGAGGGAGTTAGATGTGGCCCTTGTGGCTAAGGGGAAGGGGGTATGGAGAGAAGGCAGGTACGGGATACTGGGTTGGATGATCAGCCATGATCATATTGAATGGCGGTACAGGCTCGAAGGGCCGAATGGCCTACTCCTGCACCTAATTTCTATGTTTCTATGTGACGTTCTTCAAGAATGGTCTCGACCCGAAACGTCACCGATTCCTTCTCTCCATAGATGCTGCCTGTCCCGCTGAGTTACTCCAGCATTTTGTGTCTACCGGCTATGTATAGTGAAGAAGGGTTTCAGCCCGAAACGTTGCCTATTTCCTTCGCTCCAGAGATGCTGCCTCACCCGCTGAGTTACTCCAGCATTTTGTGCCTACCTGCTTATGTATAGTGATATCTATACTGAACGGTAAACAAAAATGAAATTCACTGAACCTCGATAAATGTGACAAATAAGATACCATACCATACCATTGACTGAGTTATTCCAGCAGTTTGGTTATTTTTTAGTATAAGCCAGGCCCAGTTTGACTTTGTTTAAGATAGACACAAAATGCTGGAGTAACTCAGTGGGACAGGCAGCATCTCTGGAGAGAAGGAATGGATAGGAAGGAACTGCAGATGCTGGTTTAAACTGAAGATAGACACAAAATGCTGGAGTAACTCAGTGGGACAGGCAGCATCTCTGTAGAGAAGGAATGGGTAGGAAGGAACTGCAGATGCTGGTTTAAACTGAAGATAGACACAAAATGCTGGAGTAACTCAGCGGGACAGGCGGCATCTGTGGAGAGAAGGAATGGGTGACGTTTCGGGTCGAGACCCTTCTTGAAGAACGTCACCCATTCCTTCTCTCCAGAGACGGTGCCTGTCCCGCTGAGTTACACAAACAAATCAATATAGATACAAACATATTAATACTATACGGACATGCATGTGTAAATACACAAACTCACAGACCTATAAACAAAATTACCGAGACAAATTCAAAACACAATGAGCATAAAAGCAGACATAGAGGTACACACACATGTTTATCATTTATTTACTCCAGCATTTAGTATCTATCTTTGGTTGAAGCCAGCATCTGCAGTTCCTTCCTACACCTCTCGGTGACACAAGTGGCATGGTGACATCTGAAGGAGCAAGGATGGAACAGTAATTGCAGGTTTAGTGAGTCCCGCTGTGTTGGAAGGCCTCTCAGTTGCCAATGCCCAGTAGAGATTTTTTTGGCAAAATAGAAAGCTCCAAGGGTTTTGTCATGCTGTCTTCCAGAAGATTGAAGATAGAAGATTCTGTCATTAATATACATTCACAATATTAAGGGTAACCAAAGTGCCCAATATCCTAAAGTAGTACAGATCAATAGTTCAATTAGTTTGTGTAGGTGAGTAAAATTGTAAAAGGACTGGACAAGCTAGATGCAGGAAAAATGTTCCCAATGTTGGGCCAGTCCAGAACCAGGGGCCACCGTCATAGAATAAAGGGGAGGCCATTTAAGACTGAGGTGAGAAAAAACTTTTTCACCCAGAGTTGTGAATTTGTGGAATTCCCTGCCACAGAGGGCAGTGGAGGCCAAATCACTGGATGGATTTAAGAGAGAGTTAGATAGAGCTCTAGGGGCTAGTGGAATCAAGGGATATGGGGAGGAGGCAGACACGGGTTATTGATTGGGGACAATCAGCCATGATCGCGACGAATGGCGGTGCTGGCTCGAAGGGCCGAATGGCCTCCTCCTGCACCTATTTTCTATGTTTCTATGAGAGGTCCAGGGTGGAGAACAAATTGTGTTTGTGATTGAGTTAGTGTATGCTTGATGGTCACTCAGAGGGTTGAAGGGTCTGTGTTCCTCCACAACACAGGTTGTGGAAGAACACAGTTGGTCAGGCAGTATTTGCGGAAGGCATTGACGGTCGATGTTTTGGGTCAGGACTCATCTCCAGACTCAGTCTCCTGTGTCCTGACACAAAACATCACCTGTGTGTGCCCACCCCAGGTGCTGCCTGAACCACCGAGTTCTTCCAGCACTTTAAACAAAACTCCAACACCTGCAATTCCTCGCGTCCCCAAAGATAAAATCATTTGCCTACGTTTTAGTTTAGTTCAGAGTTTAGCGATACAGCCTGGAAACAGGCCCTTCAGCTCACCGAGTTCAAGGTGACCCCTTGGAAGGACATTATTGCCATAGAGGGAGTGCAGAGACGGTTCACCAGACTGATTCCTGGGATGTCAGGACTGTCTTATGAAGAAAGACTGGATAGACTTGGTTTATACTCTCTAGAATTAGAAGATTGAGGGGGGATCTTATAGAAACTTACAAAAATCTTAAGGGGTTGGACAGGCTAGATGCAGGAAGATTGTTCCCGATGTTGGGGAAGTCCAGGACAAGGGGTCACAGCTTAAGGATGAGGGGGAAATCCTTTAAAACCGAGATGAGAAGAACTTTTTTCACACAGAGAGTGGTGAATCTCTGGAACTCTCTGCCACAGAGGGTAGTTGAGGCCACAGTTCATTGGCTATATTTAAGAGGGAGTTAGATGTGGCCCTTGTGGCTAAGGGGATCAGGGGGTATGGAGAGAAGGCAGGTACGGGATACTGAGTTGGATGATCAGCCGTGATCATATTGAATGGCGGTGCAGGCTCGAAGGGCCGAATGGCCTACTCCTGCACCTAATTTCTATGTTTCTATGTTTCTATGACCCATTCGATCACCCATTCACTATAGTTCTACTTCCCCACCCATTTGTCCAATTCTACACGGCCATCGTAGAGTCTGTCCTCACCTTCTCCATCATGGTCTGGTTTGGCTCGGCCACCAAGCACGACACCTGGAGGCTGCAGCGAATCGTCCGATCAGCAGAGAAGGTTATTGGCTGCAACCTTCCCTCCATTGATGAACTGTACACTGCAAGGGCCAGGAAGCGAGCGGGCAAGATCATCTCTGACCCCTCTCACCCTGGCCACAAACTCTTTGAATCACTTCCCTCTGGAAGGCGACTCCGGACTGTCAAAGCTGCCACAGCCAGACATAAAAACAGTTTTTATCCACGAGTAGTTGCTCTACTCAACAGCCAAAAATCTGTAGCCTCCCTTTGATCTGGTATTTTGTTGGTTCACATGGTGTTTTATCATTAATGTTTTATTATTATTATTCATGTTTAGTGTTTTCTGAGTCATTCGTAACTGTCACTGTATGTCATGTTGTTACTTGTGGGGGGAGCACCAAGGCAAATTCCTTGTATGTGAATACTTGGCCAATAAACTTACTTACTTTCCTGGGGGTGGGGAATTAATAAAGGCCAATTAATGCACAAAGCCCTTCATCATTGTAAAGGAGGAAATTGAATGTTTAACTGTGTGGAACTGGAAGCTGATATGTCTCGAATGTACCCGTGGCAGGTGAAAGAGGTGGCATTGTATACCATGCACCTTGGCTATTACAATATGCCTAATCCATTGACTTTGAAGTGTGTTTTCTGCATCGGTGTGATTGGTTCCTGGTTGCTGCTCAGACTCCCGACAACAAACTGAACAGGTTGTGACAACTGCACTCCCCAAAGCCAACAAGGACAGAGAATAAAGCTTGCATTCAGATGCCAAAGTGGCCGTTTATCTTCAGAGAAGGCAGGCAGGCAGGCTCCGGGTCGTGAAGGTAAACGTTGCAGATTCCACTGCCTTTCTTGCAAACAAAAGAGCAGGGTGGAAAACCATTCAGGTTTGGTCAACCCCAAGAAGTTTGGTCCAAGGGTCTGGACCAGAAGTGTTGCCCATTTCTTCTCTCCAGAGATGCTGACTCTCCCTCAGAGTTACTCCAGTCTATCCTAAATTTGCTGCTGTATCTCCTCTGAGCTTGCATTGGGTGTCGAATTGTAAAAACCCAAAGGGTGTTGAATCAAGAGTCCAGCAAGAAACATTTTGACCTGACTTCGTTTTTCCTCAGCCCTTGTTGACTCCCTTCCAGACGTTGGCGGGACGTGGAGCAAAAGAAATGCACCGATCCGGGCTGGAGATCGAAAAGAAGGAGCTGGACTTTGACTTTGAGATCGTCAACGTGCAGTTTAACCAGCTGGGCCGCTACGTGTTGAGGCTGGAGGTGGAGAACCCACTGCTGGAGGGATCAGCGGCTGGAGTTAGGCTGAGGCTCAACGGCGGCAAGGCCCAGTGTACCAACGCCGCCATCACCGACGTGGTGGCCCAGACCGCGCTCGGGCACGTCCACTCGCCCGCCAGCAGGAGGTTCCTCTTCACGCTTCCCAAAGGTACAACAAACCTCCTCATATTGCGGTGTGTGTGTGAGTGTGTGTGTGTGTGAGAGTGAGTATGTGTGTGTGAGTATGTGTGTGTGTGTGAGAGTGAGTGTGTGTGTGTGAGAGTGTGAGTGTGTGTGTGTGAGTGAGTGTGTGTGTGTGAGAGTGAGTGTGTGTGTGTGTGTGTGTTTGAGTGTGTGTGTGTGTGTGTGTGTGTGAGTGTGAGTGTGTGTGTGAGTGAGTGTGTGTGAGTGTGAGCGTGTGTGTGTGTGAGTGTGTGTGTGTGTGTGTGTGTGTGTGAGTGTGTGTGTGTGAGTGAGTGTGTGTGTGTGTGTGTGTGTGTGTGTGTGTGTGTGAGAGTGTGTGTGTGTGTGTGTGTGTGTGTGTGTGTGTGTGTGTGTGTGTGTGTGTGTGAGTGAGTGTGTGTGTGTGTGAGAGTGTGTGTGTGTGTGTGTGTGTGAGTGTGTGTGTGTGTGTGTGTGTGAGAGTGTGTGTGTGTGTGTGTGTGTGAGAGTGAGTGTGTGTGAGTGTGTGAGTGTGTGAGTGTGAGTGTGTGTGTGTGTGAGAGTGAGTGTGTGTGTGTGTGTGTGTGTGTGTGTGTGTGAGTGTGTGTGTGTGTGTGTGAGAGTGTGTGTGTGTGTGTGTGTGTGAGAGTGAGTGTTTGTGTGTGTGTGTGTGAGAGTGAGTGAGTGCGTGTGTGTCATGATGGCGGTGGCCTGGTGTATCCAGTCGGTTGGGGGTGTGGAGCTTTGGGCGTTGAGTGGATGGTGGGAGGCCTGGAGCTGTGATCAAAATCTCGTCTTCTCCCTCCCCTTCCCTTCCCTCCACTTCCCTTCCCTCCCCCCTTTCTTCCCTTCCCTCTCCTTTCTTCCCCCCTTCTTCCCTCCTCCCCTTCCCCCCCCCCCCCCCTTCGTTCCCCTCTTCTCTCCTTCCTTCCCCTCTTCCTTCCTTCATTCCCTCCCCTCTCCCAGGATGGTCTGGGTCCTGGATGCTGCTGCTACAGGCTATGTAGCTTAATTGGGATAAAATGTAAAATTGTCTCCAATGCATGCACTGCTGGTCAGTGCGGACTCGGTGGGCCGAAGGGCCTGTTTCCGTGCTGTCTCTCTAAACTAAACTTTACTAAGACCTTTGTCCTTTGTGCATTGTCCCTCTCACCATGGGACGTGCGTCGGGATGTTTGCGCGCTACATAATTGTATCACTTTCTTCCGCTTAAAGGTTACTGCCAAAATGATAAGAACCATGATGTGAGGCTGCACATCGAGGCCTTTCGGGTGACTGGCTCATCGCTGAAGGGGGGGCAGAAGGAGGGGGAGGCTTTCTTTGCCATCTACCCACGGACGGACGCGCCCAGGATAAACATTTTAGCCAAGGACGACGAGGACTTTTACTGCTACAGCAGCATCATGGCATTGCTCAGGGTACAGGACGATGCGCTGTCCATGCATTGCGGGCGGGTGGCTTACAAGGTGCGTTTCCATGAGACCCCGCCACTGAGAGACGTCCGGGGGGCTGAATCCCCCCCGCCAGCGAGCAGAGGCCGAGCTCCCACCCAACCCATTAGCCCAACCTTACCGCCAGTGGCAGCTCGCAAATCGACCCCCAACCCGTTGATGAAGCAGCGCATCCCATCTCCACCATCGCCTCCACCTGTGCCACAGGTGGGTACAGAAACTTAACTTGAACTTGAACTTGAACTTGAAACCAATACAATTAGACTTTTTAAAAGACATTTGGACAGGTATATAGATAGGACGGGTTGAGAGGCATATATGGACCAAATGAAGGCACATGGGATTAGCCCAGAATGTTCAAGAGCTAGATAGGGCTCTTAAAAATAGCGGAGTCAGAGGATATGGGGAGAATGTAGGAACGGGGAACTGATTGTGGATGATAAGCAAAGATCACAATGAATGGCAGTACTGGCTCGAAGGCCAAATGGCCTACTCCTGCACCTAATGTCTATTGTCTATTCAAGATTCAAGAGAGTTTATTGTTATGGGTCCCAGATAGGACAATGAAATTCTTGCTTTGCTTCAGCACAACAGAATATAGTAGGCATGAATACAGAACAGATCAGTGTGTCCATATACCATTATATAAATATATACACACATGAATAAATAAACTGATAAAGTGTAAATAAACAGATAATGGGCTATTAATGTTCACAGTTTTGTTTGAGTTGAGTTTAATAGCCTGATGGCTGTGGGGAAGTAGCTATTCCTGAACCTGGACGTTGCAGTCTTCAGGCTCCTGTACCTTCTACCTGAAAGTAGCAGGGAGATGAGTGTGTGGCCAGGATGGTGTGGGTCCTTGATGATACTGCCAGCCTTTTTGAGGCAGCGAGATGATAGCAGGGACAGGAGAAGATGGAGGGCCTGTTTCCGTGCTGTACAGATCAGAGACACAGCATGGAAAGAGGCCCTTCAGCCCACCTAGAACACTCGGTCAGGTATTATTCCTTTTAGAATTAAAGGACGTTCCTTTATCAAGGAGATGAGGAGGAATTTCTCTAGTCAGAGGGTGGTGAATCTGTGGAATTCTCTGCCACAGAAGGCTGTGGAGGCCAAGTCAATAGATATTTTTAAGGCTGAGATAGATAGAATCTTAATTAGTACGGGTGTCAGGGGTAATGGGGAGAAGGCAGGATAATGGGGTTAGGAGGGAGAGATAGATCAGCCATGATTGAATGGCGGAGTAGACTTGATGGGCCAAATGGCCTAATTCTGCTCCTATCACTTACGACCTTATGTTTAAGAAGGAACTGCAGATGCTGGAAAAATTGAAGGTAGACAAAAATGCTGGAGAAACTCAGCGGGTGAGGCCTCACCCACTGAGTTTCCCCAGCATTTTTGTTTACCTACGACCTTTTGTTTGTGTGTGTGTGTGTGTTTGTTTTTGTTTTTGTGTGTTTATAAATATTTATATGTGTATATATTTATATGTGTGTGTGTATATATATATATGTGTGTATGTATATATATGTGTGTATATATGTGTGTATATATAAATGTGTATATGTATGTGTATAAATATATGTATATATGCGTATATATATATATATACAGTGGCTTGCAAAAGTATTCATACCTCTTGAACTTTTCCACATTTTGTCACGTTACAACCACAAACGTAAATGTATTTTATTGGGATTTTATGTGATAGACCAACACAAAGTGGCGCATAATTGTGAAGTGGAAGGAAAATGATACATGGTTTTCAAATTTTTTTACAAATAAAAACACACACACACACACACACACAAAACACACACACACACACACACACACACACACACACACACACACACACACACACACACACACACACACACACACACACACACACACACACACACACACACACAGAACTTTTATATCTCGTTTATTATGTTGCTTACAGTGTACCATGCTTACATATTCTGTTGAATGGTCTCAAAGAATTTAATTGTTCTATCTATCTGGCACAAAGGACAATAAAACACTCTTGACTCAGTTTTTCTCTCCATCAATTATCAGCAGCAGACTGAACCCAAGTGGGAAACTGACCCCGAACCTTTGCCTGAGACCCCCGAGGGAAGCTCATCTCCTCACCCAGTGGCTGACAATCCCCCGCATCAGCGGCAATCCAGTGATTCCAGCTTCCGCCTGTCCTCTCCGGAGCATATCCCCGCAAGAAGGTGTGAAAGGCATCCCTCCGCGCATGTGAGTACAGATAACCCCTGGAAGGCCAACTCACTGGATGTTTTCAAGGGAGAGTTAGATTCAGCTCTTGGGGCTAATGGAATCGAGGGATATGGTGTGAAAGCAGGAACGGGGTACTGATTTTGGATGATCAACCTTGATCGTATTATGGTGGTATAGGCTCGAAGGGCCGAATGGCCCACTACTGTAGCCTCCCTTTGATCTGGTATTTTGTTGGTTCACATGCTTGATCAATGGTGTTTTATCATTAATGTCTTATTATTATTAATGTTTAGTGTTTTCTGAGTCATTCGTAACTGTCACTGTATGTCATGTTGTTACTTGTGGGTGGAGCGCCAAGGCTAATTCCTTGTATGTGAATACTTGGCCAATAAACTTACTTACTGCACCTATTTTCTATGTTTCTATGTTATAAAGGATCATAAGAGCAGGGGGGAATGTTGACTTATTGACTATTTTTCACTGTGACTGAGTAAGGGGTCCTTCCCCACCCCCCCCCCATTTTTTACATGGATGTTGTTAGGACTCGAAGGGCTGAGCTATTGAGAGAGGTTGAGCAGCCGAGGACCCTATTCCTTGGAGCGCTGGAGGATGACGGATGACCTTAGAGAGGTGTTTAAAATCATAGGAAGAGATCAAGTTGATCAGGTAGAGTCTCTTGCCCAGAGTAGGGGAATCGAGAATCAGAGGACATGGGTTTAAGGTGATGGGCGAAAGATTTAATAGGAACCTGAAGGGTAACTTTTTCATGTGGGTGTATGGAACGAGCTGCCACAGCAGGTAGTTGAGGCAGGAACTATCTCCGGGGACTCCCTTTTCTCCCACATCCCAAAGACGTGCAGGTTTGTAGATTAATTAGCTTCTGTAAATTGCCCCCTGATTTAGGGGTAACATGAGAGGGAACTTCTTTACTCAGAGAGTGGTAGCGGTGTGGAATGAGCTTCCAGTGGAAGTGGTGGAGGCAGGTTCGTTGGTAACATTTAAAAATAAATTGGATAGGCATGTGGATGAGAAGGGAATGGAGGGTTATGGTATGAGTGCAGGCAGGTGGGACTAAGGGAAAAAAGTTGTTCGGCACGGACTTGTAGGGCCGAGATGGCCTGTTTCCGTGCTGTAATTGTTATATGGTTAATATGTGGGATAACATACGGGCAGCACGGTGGCGCAGCGGGTAGAGTGGCTGCCTCACGGCGCCTTGGGGACCCAGGTTCGATCCCGACTACGGGCGCTGTCTGTATGGAATTTGCGCATTCTCCCCGTGAACTGCGTGGGTTTACTCCACGATCTTCAGCTTCCTCCCACACTCCAAAGGCGTACAGGTTTGTAGGTTAATTGGCTAGGTAGGTGTATGTGTATGTGTGGAGGACAGTGTCAATGTTAAATTTGTGTTTAGTGTGTGTTTTGTTATTTTATTATATGTATGACTGCAAAGGAACGAAATTTCGTTCAGACCGAAAGGTCTGAATGACAATAAAGTTTCCAAGATCCAAGATTCGAAGATAGTGTCAATGTGCGGGGATCGCTGGGCGGTGCGGACTCGATGGGCCGAAGGGCCTGTTTCCGTACTGTATCTCTAAACTAATGGTCCAAATGAGAGTGGCTCACAATGACCTTCTTGAAGGCATGTAGGAGATGGTCAATAAATACTGACCTTTCAAACAAAGAGGGCTCATCCAGTGTGAATAGGAAATGGTACAGTACAGCCTTAAAGGGCTGATTGGCCTCCACCCCCCCCCACAAAACATTTCAGAAACCCTGACAGATTAATGGAGGTTCCTGACACGCATTTGGCGTGTTAATAGATCGCAACAAAACAGGTTTGTGGCAGAACATAACAAGCCATTAACTACAGCCGTGCATTTCCTTTAGTAGCTCTGTGTACCCGATACAGGCAGCATGATAAACACTGACAGGAGCTGAGAAGACAGGATTGTTTAATGAGGTGAAGCATTGGCGAACAAGCCATTGAAAATTCTCTTTCAAAGCGGCTGCTGAACTCAGACAGCTCATGGATGAGAAAATGGCTGCTCTCTGTTACTGTTGATAGGCTCAGGCCCCAGAGGAGCAGGTCTGTCAGACTTGGCCCACTGTCAAATCTACTTAAAAAATGCTCCGATGTTTGAAGGTCGGTGCATTGTTTCTTCGATGGGTACTTGAGGCGAAGTCTCGCCACACCCAGGATAGGACAGGAGAGGAGAGGCAGATGCAGGAAGACTAATCTGAGCAAAGACATTCTTGCCATAGAGGGAGTACAGAGAAGGTTCACCAGACTGATTCCTGCGATGTCAGGACTTTCATATGAAGAAAGACTGGATAGACTCGGCTTGTACTCGCTAGAATTTAGAGGATTGAGGGGGGATCTGATAGAAACATACAAAGTTCTTAAGGGGTTGGACAGACTAGATGTAGGAAGATTGTTCCCAATGTTGGGGAAGTCCAGAACAAGGGGCCACACACAGTTTAAGGATAAAGGGGAAATCTTTTAGGACCGAGATGAGGAAAACATTTTTCACACAGAGAGTGGTGAATCTGTGGAATTCTCTGCCACAGAAGGTAGTTGAGGCCACACAGTTCATTGGCTATATTTATGAGGGAGTTAGATGTGGCCCTTGTGGCTAAAGGGATCAGGGGGTATGGAGAGAAGGCAGGGATGGGATACTGAGTTGGATGATCAGCCATGATCGTATTGAATGGCGGTGCAGGCTCGAAGGGCCGACTCCTGCACCCATTTTCTATGTTTCTATGTTTCCTTTGTTAATTCAGCAAGTGTTTTGTTCATCAGGCCATAAGGAGGAGGGGGAGGACTAGACTTGTTGGTGCTTTGTCCCACAGTGGAAAATGTTGATTCTGCTGTAGGGGGATGTTCATGTTGCATCTTATAGTGTGTTGTGACTTTTTTTTCTTTTTTCTTTTATATGAATGTATGGTAATCTAATTTCTTCTCTATAAAGTTGGTTTCAACGTGATTTGATTTAAAAGTGTTATATCAATAAAAATTACTTACTTACTTACTTACTATAAGGGATGGGAGCAGAATTAGGCCATTCGGCCCAAAATCTATTCAGCCATTCAATCATGGCTGATCTATCTCTCCCTCCTAATCCCATTCTCCTGCCTTCTCCCCATAACCCCTGACATCCGTACTGATCGGGAATCTTTGCCTTAAAAATATCTTCTTTTTTTAATTTATTTTTTTATTATTTTATGAAATTTTTTAACAAAACAGAACAAAAAAACACAAAAAAACACAAAAAAATATCTATTGACTTGGCCTCCACAGCCCTCTGTGGCAAAGAATTCCACAGATTCACCACCCTCTGACTCAAGAAATTCCTCCTCATCACCTTCATGAAGGAATGTCCCTTAATTTCTTTGTTTCTATTAGAGCTCCAGGGGCGAGTGGAGTCAGGGGATATGGGGAGAAGGCAGGCACGGGTTATTGATAGGGGATGATCAGCCATGATCACGATGAATGGCGGTGCTGTCTTGAAGGGCCGAATGGCCTCCGCCTGCACCTATTTTCTATGTTTCTGTGTTAATTCTGAGGCTGTGCCCTCTAGTCCTAGACTCTCCCACTGGTGGAAACAGCGGGGAATTTGCAAACTCCACACAGACAGCACCGGAGATCGGGATGGATCCCAGATTACCGGAGCAGCGAGGCAGCGGCACTACCTGCTGTGCCAGTCCGCCACTGTGCTGACTAGGTCTCGTGTCCTGCTCTGGGTGATGTCACTTCAGCTACCTGCCAAAGAAATAACAACCCTTTTGAATATTCCAGCACTTACGCTGCGATTAGTCTCGTCTCGCAGACTGTCTCCTCTGTGACCAGAATCTCTGAGCAGCAATAAAATATTCAACACCTGTCTTTCAGTTGTGTTTCAGGCTGGAAGGAAACCTTCTAGGAATGTTCTCTATTTCCCCTGCTTCCTTCAGAGAGAACAGCTTCTGTAGTATTGTTTCTCTGTGTGTAGTGGTGATCTCGTAGTAAAGGGCCTGTCCCACCAGCATGCGATTGCGTGCGTCTAGCGCGACCAAACGTGGTGGCTTGAGGCGTACGGCCTCGCGGGGCTGGTCCCACTTCCAACCGCGGAGGCGTATGGAGTTGTGCGGGGCTGATCCCGACATCATACTCACCAATCAGCTTGGCAGGAGGCGGGCCGACTGAATTTGGGCGGTGACGTCATCACACAACGGCACGACGGGCGATGACGCCATCGCGCAACGCCACGCGCTAGGCGTACGCCGTCAAAACGCTGCGTACGGCATCAAAACCCTGCGGGCCGACAGGCCGTTGTTGCGCGGGATTTTCGGACGGTGCAAGATTTTCGGAGCCCCGCGCGCGCGATGTCGGGACCAGCCGCGCACAACTCCATACGCCTCCGCCGATCGAAGTGGGACCGGGCCCCGCGAGGCCGTACGCCGCAAGCGACCACGCTTGGCCGGGCTAGACGCATGCTATCACTACACGCAGGCGGGTCAGACAGCATCACTGCAGGGCATAGGTTGCAGTTGCTTCAGATTGGGACCCTTCCTCAGACCCATCGTCCTGGGTTGGGTGGGGGGAGTGGAAGGTGGGGCTAGACAAAGCCTGCAAGTGATAGGTGTATACGGATGAGGGAGACACACATCGCCTCTTGCCCAGGGTAAGGGATTTGAGAACCAGAGAGGATATTAGGGGTAACCTTTTCACACAAAGGGTGGTGGGTG
Source organism: Leucoraja erinaceus (assembly GCF_028641065.1). Lineage (NCBI taxonomy): Eukaryota > Metazoa > Chordata > Chondrichthyes > Rajiformes > Rajidae > Leucoraja > Leucoraja erinaceus. Next base: position 4,979,409 of record NC_073412.1, on the reverse strand, counting down.
TATGGAACCAACTGCCAGAGGAGATGGTTGAGGCTGGGACTATTAGAAACAGTCACGTGGATAGGACAGGTTTGAGGGATATCAGACGCAGGCAGGTGGGACTAGTGCGGGACATGACTTCTGAAGAAGGGTTTCGGCCCGAAACGTTGCCCATTTCCTTTGCTCCATAGGCGCAGGTGGGGTAAAGCTACTGCCTTACAGCGCCAGAGACCCCCGGTTCGATCCCGAATATGGGTCCTTGCCCGCACGTTCTCCCCGTGACCTGCATGGGTTTTCTCCCAAGATTTCCAGCTTCCTACCACAGGCCAGATGGACAGGTCTGTAGGCTAGGGTAGACAAAAACGCTGGAGAAACTCAGCGGGTGCAGCAGCATCTATGGAGCGAAGGAAATAGGCAACGTTTCGGGGCCAAAACCCAAAGAAAATAGGTAACGTTTCGGGTCGAGGACCAGAGGTCACAGCCTCAAAATTAAAGGACGTTCCTTTAGGAAGGAGATGAGGAAGAATTTCTTTAGTCAGACGGCGGTGAGTCTGGAATTCTTTGCCACAGAAGGCTGTGGAGGCCAAGTCAGTGGATATATTTAAGGCAGAGATAGATAGATTCTTGTGTTTAAGAAGGAACTGCAGATGCTGGAAAATCAAAGGTACACGAAAATGCTGGAGGAACTCAGCGGGTGCAGCAGCATCTATGGAGCGAAGGAAATAGGCGACGTTTCGGGCCGAAACCCGGAAGGTGTGGGACATGTTGGTCAAGTTGGGCTGAAGGGCCTGTTTCCACTTTGACTATGACATGGGCTTAGGTGACAAGGTGAGGGGCGGAAAGATTTAATAGGCATCTGTGGGGTAAATCTTTCACACAAATCCCGACTACGGGCGCTGTCTGTACGGAGTTTGCACGTTCTCCCCGTGACCTGGTGGGTTTTCTCCGAGATCTTCGGTTCCCTCCCACACACCGAAAACGTACAGGCTTGTAGGTTATTAACAAATTATCCCTAATGAGTGTAGGATAATGTCATTGTACAGGGGAATCGCTGGTCTGGGTGAACTGAAAGGCCTGTTTCCGCGCTGTAACTCTAAACTAAACGGAACTAATACTAAGAAGAGTATAGAAGCTGGGATGTAATGTTAAAATTGTACAAGGCATTGGTGAGACCAAATCTGGAGTATGGTGTACAGTTTTGGTCACCCAATTATAGGAAGGATGTCAACAAAATAGAGAGAGTACAGAGGAGATTTACTAGAATGTTGCCTGGGTTTCAACAACTAAGTTACAGAGATAGGTTGAATAAGTTAGGTCTTTATTCTCTGGAGAGCAGAAGGTTAAGGGGGGACCTGATAGAGGTCTTTAAAATGATGAGAGGGATAGACAGAGTTGATGTGGACAAGCTTTTCCCTTTGAGAATAGGGAAGAGTCAAACAAGACGACATGACTTCAGAATTAAGGGACAGAAGTTTAGGGGTAATATGAGGGGGAACTTCTTTACTCAGAGAGTGGTAGCGGTGTGGAATGAGCTTCCAGTGGAAGTGGTGGAGGCAGGTTCATTGGTATCATTTAAAAATAAATTGGATAGGCATATGGATGAGAAGGGAATGGAGGGTTATGGTATGAGTGCAGGCAGGTGGGACTAAGGGAAAAAAATTTGTTCAGCACGGACTTGTAGGGCCGAGATGGCCTGTTTCCGTGCTGTAATTGTTATATGGTTATAGAAACATAGAAACATAGAAATTAGGTGCAGTAGTAGGCCATTCGGCCCTTCGAGCCTGCACCGCCATTCAATATGATCATGGCTGATCATCCAACTCAGTTATATGGTTAAGAGTGAAATGCAAAGCCAAGGGGAGGGGTCTAAGTGGAAGAGGGGGGTGGAGAGGAGGGGAAGGGGGGGGGGGGGGCGCGCAAAGATAGGAGAAATGAATGCCGACTGGCCGATGGGTGGGGGGGGGGGGGGGGAGGAAATGTTGTTACCTAAAATTCGAGAATTCACTGTTCATATGAACTCGGAGGTCTGAGTGAGATGCAGGGAGCCTGCAAAATGAAAGACTCGACATTAGCTGATTGCGGAAAGTTTACATTCCCTGCTGCTGTAATATGCAACACGCTGCCCGCTCAATTCAGGAGGCCAAATGTATCCCTATCTGTAAACAAGTCGGCACAGCGAGATAACGTCAGCAGGATCAATAGTGAGTCTGGTGCTGAAACACTGTGTGCATGCAGCAAGTGCAACGTATCCAGTTCCATCCTCTGCGAAAACCCTCGCCACTGTGACCTCTCAGTCCTCACTTGACCTCAAGCTGACTATATACGCAGACCAGCCCAGAAGAGGGGAATTGGGAACTAGAGGATCTGGGTTTAAAGTGAGGGGGGGGGAAGATTTTATATGTTACTGAGGGGTAACTTTTTCACACAAAGGGTGTATGGAATGAGCTGCCGGAGGATTTAGTTGAGGCAGGTACCATCACACACACCATCTCTGGAGAGAAGGAATGGGTGACGTTTCGGGTCAAGACCCATCTACAGACTGAGAGTCAGGGGAGATAGCAGTGAGAGAGGGTGTTTGTAGAGCTCGCGTTGGAGAGGGGAGGAGAACAGAGGAAGGATCTGAAGACGGGTCTCAACCCGAAAGGTCATCCGTTCCTTCTCTCCAGAGATGCTGCCTCCCCCCTTGCTATTGAGGGAGCCCGGCGTAGGTTTACAAGGTTAATTCCCGGGATGGCGGGACTTGCCATATGCTGAGAGAATGGAGCAGCTGGGCTTGTACACTCTGGAGTTTAGAAGGATGAGAGGTTATCTCATTGAAATCTATAAAATTGTTAAGGGCATCGACACACTAGAGGCAGGAAACATGTTCCCGATGTTGGGGGAGTCCAGAACCAGGGGCCACCGTTTGAGAATAAGGAGTAAGCCATTTAGAACGGAGACGAGGAAACACTTTTTCTCACAGAGAGTGGTGAGTCTGTGGAATTCTCTGCCTCAGAGAGCGGTGGAGGCCGGTTCGCTGGATGCTTGCAAGAGAGAGCTAGATAGGGCTCTTAAAAATAGCGGAGTCAGGGGGTATGGGGAGAAGGGTGGAACGGGATACTGATTGGGGATGATCAGCCATGATGACATTGAATGGCTGTGCTGGCTCGAAGGGCCAAATGGCCTACTCATAGAAACATAGAAATTAGGTGCAGGAGTAGGCCATTCGGCCCTTCGAGCCTGCACCGCCATTCAATATGATCATGGCTGATCATCCAACTCAGTATCCCGTACCTGCCTTCTCTCCATACCCCCTGATCCCCTTAGCCACAAGGGCCACATCTAACTCCCTCTTAAATATAGCCAATGAACTGGCCTCAACTACCCTCTGTGGCAGAGAGTTCCAGAGATTCACCACTCTGTGTGTGAAAAAAGTTCTTCTCATCTCGGTTTTAAAGGATTTCCCCTTTATCCTTAAGCTGTGACCCCTTGTCCTGGACTTCCCTAACATCGGGAACAATCTTCCTGCATCTAGCCTGTCCAACCCCTTAAGAATTTTGTAAGTTTCTATACTCCTGCACCTATTGTCTATTGTCTATTGTCCCAAATGCTGAGTTACTCCAGCATTTGGCATCTAAAGTAGATGTGGCCCTGTCTGTGGTGTGGGCTGGGTTGCAGTGTCCCAGCTCCAGTACTGGAGCAGTGGGGAGCTGGCGTAAGGTGGCCGGGGACTTGATCGACAGAAGGAGAGCCGGTGACACAAATATGCCGAGAGAATTTGGAAGCGGGGGAACATTTGCAGGGGAGCAAGGTGAATTAATTGCAAAACCTAAATGACTAAAGGCTGAAGGATTTTGGCAGGGGCCCATCCCTGGGAAGTCGGGGGATTGCAGAGAAACTTGATCAGGGCGGTCCGTGAACAACGACGGATTTTCAAAGCCCACTGACAAGAGAATAATTGTTACACTGACAAGTACATTATCTCGCGAAGAATCTGCTTATAAAAGCCATCTGAATTTGTTCCAATTGCTGGTATGTACCTCCAGGGCATTTCTGTTGCTTCCTCGACACATCTGCCAGTATCAACTTACTGCCAAGAGACTCCAGTAATGCTTGTTGAAAGATTATGGACATAACCGTCTGTGGCAGTTCTGAGGCTTGTTGCTCTGTGTCAGTGACTGCTCTTGTAATGACTTGAATTTAAAAAATTCTTGTCCCTGTTTTAAAACCGCGCCCTATCTCCGCCATGTCCCGTGTCACCAGTGTGAGTGCCTCTTCTGCATTCCACCATTGCATTATTGGAGGTAGTGCAGACAGCTCGGAGTTCCCTCCACAATCTCCCCCACTGCTGTCTACGGAGGGCGCTCAGCATCGCCAAGGACTGCTCTCACCCCAACCACGGACTGTTTACCCTCCTACCATCCGGGAGGCGCTACAGGTCTCTCCGTTGCCGAACCAGCAGGTCGAGGAACAGCTTCTTTCCGGCGGCTGTCACTCTACTCAACAACGTACCTCGGTGACTGCCAATCACCACCCCCCCCCCCCCACCCCCCGACACTTATTATTTTTTGTTCAAATCGTTTGCTATGTCGCTCTTCAAGGGAGATGCTAAATGCATTTCGTTGTCTCTGTACTGTACACTGACAATGACAATTAAAATTGAATCTGAATCTGAATCTGAATCTGAATCTCACACCACCCTGTCCAGAGCAATTAGGGCATTGTCTATCCATGCCATAGGGCCATACAGCGCGGGTTCAGACTCTTTGGCCCTTCTTGCCCATGCCGACCAAGGTGCCCCATCTAAGCTGGTCCCATAGTCTGCATTTAGCCCATGTCCCTCTCAACATTCCCCATCTAAGCATCTTTTAAATGTCGCTATAGTACCAGCCTCAACTTCCTCCTCTGGCAGCTTGTTCCATACACCCACCACCCTCTGAGTGAACCCGCGGTCTTCAGAGGTCTCCAAAGAGTCTTTCTGGTCGCCGCTGAATTTTCAACATGTTGAAAATTTTGGCGACCTATGACGGGTGCCGGCAGTCGCCTGTATAGGTCATGTAAGTGGGACGGGCCCGTAATACCTTGCACCAAGTCCTAACTAAGGCAGAATTTCATTGTCCTATCTGGGACACGTTACAATAAACTCTCTTGACTTGACTTGACTAACTAGTACCAAGTACCAAGTGCAGAAGGTAGTTGAGGCCACAGTTCATTGGCTATATTTAAGAGGGAGTTAGATGTGGCCCTTGTGGCTAAAGGAATCAGGGGGTATGGAGAGAAGGCAGGGATGGGATACTGAGTTGGATGATCAGCCATGATCATATTGAATGGCGGTGCAGGCTCGAAGGGCCGAATGGCCTACTCCTGCACCTATTTTCTATGTTTCTATGTTTCTAAGTCCTAACTAGTACCAAGTCCTAACTAGTACCAAGTCCTAACTAGTACTAAGTTCTGTTTACCCAGCACCTCTGTGGCTTTAGCATAACATCAATGACTGAATTTAAAAATTGTTCTATAGAAATCCTCAGAGATTGGAGGGAGAATAAGGCATCTTTGTCGATATAAAAGGGCTGCGTATTTACTAGAGAGTAACGGTGACAGAACTGACTTGTGTCAGTTTGTACAAAGGCTTCCTTTTTTCAATTAAAGATGTGGCCTTGAAATATTTCTTCCTGCAATGGTAGTGTTATCAAAATTTCTGCCAATGATGAGGGAGTGCTTGATGTTCCTTGAAGCTGTTTTGTTGCGGCTAATTTACCGTCTAAATTGCAATCAATGAGCCTTGAGACAGTCATTTACAAAATAATTGGTTATATGGGCTGGATATTCTGCCATGTCCTGTTCTGTTTTCTAATTAAAGTTGTGTCTTGTTATCCTGTTGTTTATTGTGGTCAATGTCCTTCTAGTTTCTGCCTATTTATGTGCCTGTGTAAAGGCCCAGTCTTCCAGCGTGCAAACAGGCCCTTCGGCCCAACTTGCCCACGCCGACAAACATGCCCCATCGACACTCGTCCCACCTGCCTGCATTTGGCCCATATCCTTATAAACCCTTTCTCTCCATGTACCTGTCCAAAGTCTTATAAACAGTGGGATAGTCCCTGCCTCAACTACCTCCTCTGGCAGATCGTTCCATATACTCACCACCCTTTCTGTGGAAAAAGTTACCCCCCAGTTTCCTTTCCCCTCTCAGCTTAAACTTATGTCCTCTGGTTCCTGACTCCCCTACTCTGGGTAAAAGACTGTGCATTTACCCCATCTTTTCCCTTCATGATCATATAGAAACTTAGAAACATAGAAGTTAGGTGCAGGAGTAGGCCATTCAGCCCTTCGAGCCTGCACCGCCATTCAATATGATCATGGCTGATCATCCAACTCAGTATCCCGTACCTGCCTTCTCTCCATACCCTTTGATCCCCTTAGCCACAAGGGCCACATCTAACTCCCTCTTAAATATAGCCAATGAACTGTGGCCTCGACTACCCTCTGCGGCAGAGAGTTCCAGAGATTCACCACTCTCTGTGTGAAAAAAGTTCTTCTCATCTCGGTTTTAAAGGGTTTCCCCCTTATCCTTAAGCTGTGACCCCTTGTCCTGGACTTCCCCAACATCGGGAGCAAACTTCCTGCATCTAGCCTGTCCAACCCCTTAAGAATTTTGTAAGTTTCTATAAGATCCCCCCTCAATCTCCTAAATTCTAGCGAGTATAAACCAAGTCTATCCAGTCTTTCTTCATAAGACAGTCCTGACATCCCAGGAATCAGTCTGGTGAACCTTCTCTGCACTCCCTCTATGGCAATAATGTCCTTCCTCAGATTTGGAGGAATACCCCTCTATGAGATTGATCCTCATCATCCTGCGCTCCAAGTAATAGAGTCCTAGCCTGCTCAACCTCTCCCTATAGCTCAGGCCCTCAAGTCCTGGCAGGATCTTCGTAACTCTTCCCTGCAATCTTTCCAGCTTAACTGTTTGCTGTGAGTTGTATATCAGGCTGCACATCGACAGGTCGCTGAAATGTTCCCCGTCTATATTCGGGCTCAGCAGTGCACAGCCTGCAACTGTGGAAGAGGATTCCATGGTAAAGCCTTGAAAAGATGCATAGTAAAACGGGCCGAGGGATTAATAGGAGAGCTCTTTCAATGTTGAGCTCGATCAGATAACTTGGTCAGCATGGCTGAGTGGCTGAAGTGCATTTTTTGATGAGTGCGGGCTCAGGGGCTATGGGAGAAGGCAGGAGAATGGGGTTGAGAGGGAAAAATAGATCAGCCCATGATTGAATGGCGGAGTAGACTTGATGGGCTGAATGCACTAATCCTGCTCCTATAGCCTATGAACTTATGTGAGCCAGCACTGGCAGAATGGGCCGAATAGCCTCTTTCAGAGAGCTTCAATAACTCACTCAATATCTGTAGAGAATCTGTCCCGGCATGGTGGTGTAGTGGTAGAGATACTGCCTCACAGCGCCAGTGACCCTGACTTCGAGCCTTATCCGTACGGAGTTTGTACGTTCTCCCCGTGACATGCGCCGGTTTTCTCCGCGATCTTCGGTTTCCTCCCACGCTCCAAAGACGTTCCGGTTTGTAGGTCAACTGGCTTGGTGTACGTGTAAAATTGTGTAGGGTAGTGCCAATGTGCGGGGATCGCTGGTCGGCACGGACTTGGTGGGCCGAAGGGCCTGTTTCAGTGCTGTATCTCTAAATGAAACTTAAGGATGGGAAAGAAGAGAGGGTAAGGTTAATGCTTCAAGGCAGTGACCTCTCACCAGACCCTGCGTAGGGTGAGTTTATATATTCGATCTGTCAACAAGGCCAATGCAGATTACCACTCGACTATTCTGGGGTGAGCTGTAAATTGCTGCTATTAACTGCTGCAGAAGTTCAATGCTATAAACTAGGGTTCAAAGGTTGTTGATAAATCACTAATGCTGTTCTCTCTTGGTTTTACGATCTTGTACAAAACAGCTTTCAATACCTGTGCATTATCTCTCATTATCCTCATAATTAAGCCTCGTGACAGCTGAAACACTGAAAGCCGGTTCACTTCGACAGTCAGAGAGGGCACCAAAACATGTGCTTAACACACCGCAGCTATGGAAACAATCAGGAGAGACGCACACTTCAAGAGCCAAGGGTGTTTTGTTGTTGTGTGTCCCAGATGGAACAATGAAATTCTTACCTGCAGCAGCACAGCAGAATATTGCAAACATAGTACACTGTAAACAATGTCAAAAACTCGAAAAGAAAGTGTGTGTATATGCACACATACTCACATATTTGTGATCTCTCTGAAGAAGAGTCACAACCTGAAACGTCACCCATTCCTTCTCTCCAGAGATAGAAACATAGAAACATAGAAATTAGGTGCAGGAGTAGGCCATTCGGCCCTTCGAGCCTGCACCGCCATTCAATATGATCATGGCTGATCATCCAACTCAGTATCCCGTACCTGCCTTCTCTCCATACCCCCTGATCCCCTTAGCCACAAGGGCCACATCTAACTCCCTCTTAAATATAGCCAATGAACTGGCCTCAACTACCCTCTGTGGCAGAGAGTTCCAGAGATTCACCACTCTCTGTGTGAAAAAAAAGTTCTTCTCATCTCGGTTTTAAAGGATTTCCCCCCTTATCCTTAAGCTGTGACCCCTTGTCCTGGAATGACAATGTCCTGGATGCTACCAGTCCCGCTGAGTTACTCCAGCTTTTTGTGTCTATCTTCCAATGATGGAACATAAAATGTTGCTCAGAGCACATGTGTGATAATACTGAGCGAAGCATCTTGCCATGGGGGGAGTATTGAGATGTACATAGATAAATAGGTGCAGGAGTCTCCATATGGTACCTCTCTCTGTGAAAAACGGAGAATGAAATAGAATTAATATGAATCAAATTAAGTATAGAAAGATTTTAAGCAGGAACTATGCAGATGCTGGAAAATCGAAGGTGCACAAAAATGCTGGAGGAACTCAGCGGGTGCAGCAGCATCTATGGAGCGAAGGAAATAGGCAACGTTTCAGGTCGAAGCCCAAAGGAAATAGGTAACGTTTCGGGACGAAACGTTGCCTATTTCCTTCGCTCCACAGATACTGCTCAGATAACGTTTCGGGCCGAAACCCTTCTTCAGACAGGAACAGAAAGAGTAGGAAAATGTTCAAGACAGTGGGAAAAGCAACAAAAGTCAATAAAAATTAAAAATAGCATTTCAATATTGAATTTGAAAAAATGTCTGACAGCATTCGTTACCTGTGGGAATGACGTTAGATCATTCAAATCATTTCTCATTTCGGCTTGAGATTGCAGTAATAATATTCTCCTCAGTGTGATGTTCCCTGCACTAAGAAGTGGCAGGTCTAACCCGAAGGCAGAATCAATAGTACCTTTCTGAATGGAATTGGATAATTAGGTTGTTATCAGCAACTAGGATTGGGAATTGTGAAACTGTACAAGGCCTTTAATATGGGAAGATGATCCTTTGTTTGCCAGTAATGCCATCGATTGATTGTTTGAAAGATACAGCGCGGAAACAGGCCCTTCGGCCCATCTAGTCCGCACCGACCGGCGATCCCCGCTTCCTAATTTGAGGAAGGACATTCTTGCCATTGAGGGAGTGCAGCGTAGGTTCACCAGGTTAATTCCCGGGATGGCGGGACTGTCATGTGTTGAAAGAATGAAGCAGCTGGGCTTGTACACACTGGAATTTAGAAGGATGAGAGGGGATCTTATTGACACATCAGATTCAGATTCAGATTCAATTTTAATTGTCATTGTCAGTGTACAGTACAGAGACAACGAAATGCATTTAGCATCTCCCTGGAAGAGCGACATAGCAAACGATTTGAATAAAAAATAATAATAAGTGTCCGGGGGGGGGTGGTGATTGGCAGTCACCGAGGTACGTTGTTGAGTAGAGTGACAGCCGCCGGAAAGAAGCTGTTCCTCGACCTGCTGGTTCGGCAACGGAGAGACCTGTAGCGCCTCCCGGATGGTAGGAGGGTAAACAGTCCATGGTTGGGGTGAGAGCAGTCCTTGGCGATGCTGAGCACCCTCCGCAGACAGCGCTTGCTTTGGACAGACTCAATGGAGGGGAGCGTGGAACCGGTGATGCGTTGGGCAATTTTCACCACCCTCTGCACACATATTAGATTATTAAGGGATTGGACACTCTAGAGGCAGGAAACGTGTTCCCAATGTTGTGGGAGACTGGAACCAAGGGCCACAGTTTAGGAATAAGGGGTTGGCCATTTGGAACGGAGATAAGGACGAGCTCGGCCTAGGCGCCATGTTTTCGGGGGGTCTTGCGGGGGAGATTTCAAATGCACTCTTGTCATCTTGTGCCGGATTGAAGGAGGTGGCGGACCGCCAGTTTGCCGGGTAAACCCGTGGTGGACCGGTGAAATCTCTCGTGTCCCTAATCCATAACCAGTCTGACGAAGGGCCTGGACCCGAAACGCCACCCGTTCCTTCTCTCCAGAGACGCTGCCTGTCCCGGTGAGTTACACCAGCTTTTTGTGGTGTAACTCACCTCCAGTATTACTTTGCCATAACTTCATTATTGTCGTGGGGTTGGGAGATTGCAACCTTCACGTGGTCCGCCCTGTTTATACGAATGCACAAACAGAAGATCAAACAGAACAATGTTTAAGAAGGAACTGTGCAGATGCTGGAAAATCGAAGGTAGACAACAGTGCTGGAGAAACTCAGCGGGCGAGGCAGCATCTATGGAGCGAAGGAAACAGGCAACGTTTCGGGCCGAAACCCTTCTTCAGACTGATCAGAACAGCCTAAAGTTGTAGGACAACTTGTTCTAATTGACCTTATTTGATTGTGCATGCCAGGTTGATTGCATTGGTTGAAACACGTAAAGGTTGCAATCTCCCACCCCAGAACAAGTTGTGTTACACCTTTAGCCTGTGCACGCCATACGCAAGAAGATTATTGTCATCCATCAAACTTCCAAAGCGTTAAGAAAGTCTGCGACCATCTGCCTGCTCCCAGAGTGAACCTTGAACCACTCTCAGGATTTACGGCAGATGGGATAAAGAGGAGGCCACCTCAATCACATTGGCTTTTGGCCCTCTCCTCCTCCACCAGCGACAGGGGCAGGTGCATTCAACAGAGCCATTATAATGAATCACCTCACTTTGCACAAGCTATCCAGCGTAGGGCTCTGGGCAATTACTTTGAGACATTTCAATGCAGAGTGGGGGATGCAAAATGTTCTCACTTTTCTGTGCTATGGAGAACCAACAGAGGTTATACGAAGTGCAGTGTGAGAGCAGTCCTGATCTACCTCACTGGTGACCATCGGACCATCCTTTGTTTAAGAAAGAACTGCAGATGCTGGAAAAATCGAAGGTAGACAAAAATACTGGAGAAACTCAGCGGGTGAGGCAGGACCTATGGAAACATAGAAACATAGAAACATAGAAATTAGGTGCAGGAGTAGGCCATTCGGCCCTTCGAGCCTGCACCGCCATTCAATATGATCATGGCTGATCATCCAACTCAGTATCTCGTACCTGCCTTCTCTCCATACCCCCTGATCCCCTTAGCCACAAGGGCCACATCTAACTCCCTCTTAATTATAGCCAATGAACTGGCCTCAACTACCCTCTGTGGCAGAGAGTTCCAGAGATTCACCACTCTCTGCGTGAAAAAAGTTCTTCTCATCTCGGTTTTAAAGGATTTCCCCTTATCCTTAAGAGCGAAGGAATAGATGACGTTTTGGGCCGAGACCCTTCTTCAGACTGTTTGTTGTGTCTGCCAGGCCCTGAGCTCCATTTGGTGGGTGATAGAGGGGGCACCTCTGGTCCTGGAGTCTCCCACCAGTGGAAACATCCTTTCCACGTCCACTCCATCCAAGCCAAACAGGGATACTAGACCAAGTGCAGACCCGTTGGGTCTGCTCCCCCAACGCAGCCGTTCCCTACCCGTAGCCCCCACGGGAAACATGGTCCTCCAACTGAAGAATCGAGCACTCAGCAGTGCGGCTGTTTTTAAAATGGCGTCTTTGAGGCGAGATGCGGTCGCCCGCAGCCGTTATGGTCGCTGGCCAGCAGAAGGCGACAAAATTAGTGAGTGGGGGAGGGTTTTTATTAAAAATGTGTACAAAAACACAACGAAATTTAATCAGGAGTGGATACTTGGAATGAAAAGTGAAATCTCTACCGAAATGGGAAAAATCTGGGCGTTTGTGGGTCTGGTGTTGGCGTAGCGACGAATTAAAGGCTGGCTCCCACAGGCTGGCAACCACAAGTCAGGCAGAAACACAGACAGCCAGCCAGCCAGCAGCCACAGAGTTTTAATATTATATATATATATATATAGAATAGATATAGATAGATGAGCCAAAGGCGGACAGGTGGGACAAGTATAGATAGGCAACTTAGTTGGCGTGGGCAAGTTGGGCCGAGGAACATGTTTCCATGCTGTGTAACTCTTTGACAGGAGCTAGCAGTCTGAACACAACAGCGAAATCTTCCCAACACTTCCATGACACATAAAACCTCTTAAAGTAACATTCAGAATAATAAACTGACATATTAAGCACCACACATTAATATCTAGTGCAGTAATTTTGTTCCTAATGTCCCCATAATTCTATTCTGCCAGAATATTTTATTGGCCTGCCCTGCAGATGAAATACTGTAAGGTGGTTTGGCTGTGTACCATTGATAATGGGACTAGGAAAATAATCCATCTTGAGCTATTTTGCAGTAACTACACAATTCATTCATCGTTTAGCAGACTAAGTGATTGTCTTTCTGAATTGATGATAATAGCATTCTTGGAAAGTGAGGGCCAAATTCATTGCTGTTGACAGCAACTGTATGGGGATAAACTGTAGGACCTGTTCTCTATCTCTCTCTCTCTCTCTACATTCATTTGTCTATATCTCTCCACATCACTATCTATTTCTCCCACTTCCCTTTCCCCGGAATAGTCTGCAGAAGGGTCTCGACCCAAATCGTCACCTATTCCTTCTCTCCAGGGGTGTTGCCTGTCCCTCCGAGTTGCTCCAGCATTTTGTGTCTATCTTCGGTTTAAACCAGCATCTGCAGTTCCTTCCTGCACAATCCACCTTCAACCGTTTTGCAGCAAGTGCATATATAATAATAATAATAATAATAATAATTTTATTTATAGAGCACTTTAAAAACAAACATAGGTGCAACAAAGTGCCGTACATCACTAATCATTGACAAAAAAGTTAATACACACCAAAAATAACAATCAAAAGAAATAGTAGGAAAAGACATGTAAAATAAAGAAACATCAAAAACACCACAAACAGAAGCAAAGCCTCAGGCATGGTCAAAAGCCAGGGAGTACAAATGCGTTTTAACACTGGATATATCATTCATTGTTTAGCAGAACAAGTGATTGTCTTTCTGAACTGATGTTAATAGCATTCTGTCAAATTCATCGGTGGTGACAGCAACTTGTTGTTTGGGCAGTCACGGTGGCGCAGCGGTAGAGTTGCTGCCTTACAGCCAATGGAGCGCCGGAGACCCGGGTTCGATCCCGACTACGGGTGCTGTCTGTACAGAGTTTGTACGTTCTCCCTGTGATCTGCATGGGTTTTTTTTCCCACACTCCAAAGACGTACAGGTTGGTAGATTAAATGGCTTGGTAAATGTAAAAATTGTCTCTCGTGGGTGTAGGATAGTGTTAGTGTGTGGTGGGCGCTGTATCTCTAAACTAAACTAAACTAACTGTATGGGGATAAATTGTAGCATTTGTTCTATATGTTTGTTTATTTCATATCTCTCGTTCATTTGTTCTACATTTGTCTACATTAATTTCTACATATATCTCTTGACATTGCCCATATCTCTCTGCATTGAGGGGGCATCTTGTAGAAACGTGCAAAATTCTTAAGCGGTTGGACAGGCTAGATGCAAGAAGATTGTTCCCGATGTTGGGGAAGTCCAGAACAGGGGGTCACACAGTTTAAGGATAAGGGGGAAGGAAGTCTTTTAGGACCGAGATGGGAATGAGAAAACTTCAGTCTGAAGAAGGGTTTCGGCCCGAAACGATGCCTATTTCCTTCGCTCCATGGATGCTGCTGCACCCCGCTGAGTTCCTCCAGCACTTCAGCAGGTGCAGCAGCATCTATGGAGCGAAGGAAATAGGCAACGTTTCGTACCATTCTTGGTGAGTGTAGACAAAAGTGCTGGAGAAACTCAGTGGGTGCAGCAGCATCTATGGAGCGAAGGAAATAGGCAACGTTTCGTCCCGAAACCCTTCGGGTTTCGACCCGAAACGTTGCCTATTTCCTTTGGGTTTCGGCCCGAAACGATGCCTATTTCCTTCGCTCCATGGATGCTGCTGCACCCGCTGAGTTTCTCCAATCTTTCAAAGACATTTGGACAGGTAGATGGATAGGAAAAGTTGAGAGGGATATGGGCCAAATGGGGGCAGGTGTGACGAGCATAGATGGGTCATGTTGGTCGGCATGGGCTAGTCTGGCCGAAGGGCCTGTTTCTGTGTGATATGACTGGCACCATGTTATAGGAAAGATGCGGTCAAGTTGGAAAGGGTGGAGAAAAGATTTGACCCATATCGATCCATTCCCTGCATATCCGTGTGTCTATCTAAAGCCTCTTACGCATAGAAACATAGAAACATAGAAATTAGGTGCAGGAGTAGGCCATTCGGCCCTTCGAGCCTGCACCGCCATTCAATATGATCATGGCTGATCATCCAACTCAGTATCCCGTACCTGCCTTCTCTCCATACCCTCTGATCCCCTTGGCCACAAGGGCCACATCTAACTCCCTCTTAAATATAGCCAATGAACTGGCCTCAACTACCCTCTGTGGCAGAGAGTTCCAGAGATTCACCACTCTCTCTGTGAAAAAAGTTCTCCTCATCTCGGTTCTAAAGGATTTCCCCCTTATCCTTAAGCTGTGACCCCTTGTCCTGGACTTCCCCAACATCGGGAACAATCTTCCTGCATCTAGCCTGTCCAACCCCTTAAGAATTTTGTAAGTTTCTATAAGATCCCCTCTCAATCTCCTAAATTCTAGAGAGTATAAACCAAATCTATCCAGTCTTTCTTCATAAGACAGTCCTGACATCCCAGGAATCAATCTGGTGAACCGTCTCTGCACTCCCTCTATGGCAATAATGTCCTTCCTCAGATTTGGAGACCAAAACTGCACGCATCACGCATAATGTTTGCCTCCTCCACTGCCCTGGCAGTTTCTTTGTCAACTCTAGGTGTGAAACACATTCACATGTTCTGCTAAGTTAAGGGCCTGTCCCACCTTCCCGAGTTATTCACAGATTCTCCCGAGTTTTCAAACTCGCAGAATGTTCGTAAGGTCGGGTAAGTCTGGACTTTTTTTCCAGCCTGATGAAAAATGTCCACTAGTAAAAAAATAGCCCCGAATACCTACGGCTGGTATAACGAGCCGCTACGATATATCCACGGACTCCTATGGACTCGTTACGCACATTCTGCGAGTTTGGAAACTCGTGTGAACTTGTGAATAACTCAAGAAAGTGGGACAGGCCCTTTAAGCTAAGTCTGAAGAAGGGTCTCGACTTGAAACGTCACCTATTCCTTCTCTCCAGACACGCTCTCTGACCCGCTGAGTTACTCCAGCATCTTGTGTCTATCTCCGTGCTATATATCTGCTTGATGCAGAGGATCGCTATAAACCATTCGACACAAGGCACAAGATATGAAGCCTGCCTTAAATAATGTACCAAGCTAATATTTCCTGAGAGAATTTAGATAAGATTCAAGTTATTGCTTCAGTTGCTCACGAGGCGATTTTTGAATCACGACTGATTCTGTAGGCGATGAAATTTATGCTGCAAATTGCTTCTGAAATCTCAGTGATAATCTAAACTGCTGCCCTAAAGGGATTATTAGTTCCTTGCATCTCAGACTCTCAGCTGTACTGAATGAATCCTGGCTGTCCTAGTAACAGGTTTCGCAAATGTAATTCCTTGCTGCAACTTTAAAGAACAGAAGGGCAATGATATTCATGGAACTGTTTGAGGCCACAATGTTTGCTGTGTGCCTTATTTGAAGCAAAAGCAAACTTTCATTTTCCATAGAGCTTTTCATGTACTGTGGATATTGGAAAATAGGGATTGCATTTGAACATTTGCAATGTCTTATGAAGAAAGACTGGATAAACTTGGTTTATACTCTCTAGAATTTAGAAGATTGAGATGAAGACCGAGATGAGAAGAACTTTGTTCACACAGAGAGTGGTGATTCTCTGGAACTCTCTGCCGCAGAGGGTAGTCGAGGCCACAGTTCATTGGCTATATTTAAGAGGGAGTTAGATGTGGCCCTTGTGGCTAAAGGGATCAGGGGGGTATGGAGAGAAGGCAGGTACGGGATACTGAGTTGGATGATCAGCCATGATCATATTTAATGGCGGTGCAGGCTCGAAGAGGGCAGAATGGCCTACTCCTGCACCTAATTTCTATGTTTCTATGTTTCTAGCCCATACCAGCCAACCTGTCCCAGATACACTTGTTGCACCTGCCTGCGTTTGACCCATATCCCTCTAAAGCTGTCCTACCCATGTCCAGCAATGGCAACTCGTTAATGGAGAAAATGGTAGTTCATGAACTATCAGAGCAGAATGCCATTCGGCCCATCTAGTCTACTCCGCCATTCAATCATGGCTGATCTATCTCTCCCTCCCAACCCCATTCTCCTGCCTTCTCCCCATATACATCCATTGACGTGGCCTCCACAGCCATCTGGAGCAGCACGCAGAGAGTCACTGCGTTACGGGGCCATCTTGCTGCCTCCGATGTCTGTAACTTCCTGGAAGGACTCATCGGGTCAAGCAGCATGGGGAAGTGAGGGGGGAGGGAGGTGGAAGGAATTGTCGGTGTTTCAGGTTGAAACCCTGCATTAGGTTTGGAGGAGCAGGGGCCTAAAGGAGGTAGATGGGTCGACCTCAGACTTGGTCGGCATGGATGAGTTGGGCCGAAGAGCCTGTTTCTAACCCCAAGACCCCAAGACTCTATCCTCGATTGTATGGGCTCTGCAACAACCAGCCTCCAGCAGGGAAAGTCTCTAAGCTCAGAAGAACCACCCCTTTCATAAAGGACCCTCCAACTAACTTGTCCTTCCTTCAAGAGAGAGCTAGATAGGGCTCTTAACGATAGCGGAGTCAGTGGATATGGGGAGAAGGCAGGAACGGGGTACTGATTGGGGATGATCACATTGAATGGTGGTGCTGGCTCGAAGGGCCGAATGGCCTACTCCTGCGTCTATTGTCTAGTGTCTAAGATACTCGTTAAACCCCGACTCCCTGACCAACCGTTTGGCGTTTCCTGAGGACCAAATCTCGCCTGATTTCCCCCTCAATGGACAACCTTGGTGATAAGGTTTGTCTGTTAAATGTTTGTCTGTTAAATGTCCTGTTAATTGTGTTATTCTGATAAATGAACGTTGGCTGCTGCCTTGTTCCCCCACCGCCTTGAAACCTGGGATCGCATGTCCCTTGTCCCCACCGGGGAATATTTCCAAAGCCTTTCATGCTGACGACTCGGAATGTTTTCTGATGTTACCAGTTGCCATGGTGTCAGTAGCTTTTTAACAGCGTCTGGAGACTCCTGCCTCCAGAAACTTAGAGCACATGAGAGAGGCAGTGAATCTCTTTAAGAACAATGATAGACTCCAGGTGACTTATACTCTGTGTGTGTGTGTCTGACACAATTAGTTAAACCCCCAGGAATTCCACCAAGGCAGTTTTAATACCCCCCTTTGTGGAAAGAAAGTGTTTTATCTATTCAAGCACAAGGTCTAAGATCCATATTTCCAACAATTTGTTGGCACTTTACATAAAATACATTGTTATTGACATCTGCACCGTACAGATTGGTAGATAATCCCATTTTTAATAAAAGGCAGCTTTATCTTGCCTTGTGATAAATCACTTCAGATCAATTTTATAGATAATAGAAAAAATGTGTTATTATAGTCTACATCGTTTCAGCCTTTCCCAGCCCAATATTTGTATTAAATTGAAACATATTACTTAGATGTGAATTATTTTTTAATGGATCCAGGTGTCTTTTGGGACCGAACGCATTTTTTCATTGACAATACCTCCACCCGTGAAGTTATACACGGGAGTTTGGCCTTCAGAGACAATAGACAATAGACAATATGGGCAGGAGTAGGCCATTCGGCCCTTCGAGCCAGCACCGCCATTCAATTAAATTAGACCATAAGACCATTCGGCCCATCCAGTCGATTCCACTCTTCAATCTTGGTTGATCTATTTTTTTCATCTCAACACCATTCTCCTACCTTCTCCCCATAGCCTTTGGCACGCTCGCTACAGGGCGCCTGTAGAGGGTTGATGGGGTATTTGTCGATATCCTGAATCTCCTCGAACTTCTAAATGCCCCTGTCCCACTTAGGAAACCTGAACGGAAACCTCTGGAGATTTTGCGCGGTTTCCGTGCGGTTCCCGGAGGTTTTTGTCCGTCTCCCTAATGGTTGAAAGTGGTTTCCGCTTCTTCGATGTTCCAGCGATTATTTCAAAACATTCAAAACCGGCCGCGACTAATAATAGGTTGCCGTTTTAAAAATCGGTAATTTTTTAGTCGAAGCCGGGTGCGATGCTAGTTGGTGGTGGTTGCCGGAGGTTGCAGCTGGTGGAAGGTCTTACCTTCCACTGCCGGCAACCTCCGGCAACCACCTGCAACCTCCGGCAACCACCTTCAACTAGCTCGAGTCTCCGGAGCAGGACCTGAACCAGCAACCTTTGTGTCTGAAAGGAGACTGCTACCCGCTGAGTTACAGTTGTCACAGAGCATCATTGAGCGACAGACATTCTTTAAAAGATGGACACAAAATGCTGGAGTAACTCAGCGGGACAAGCAGCATCTCTGGAGAGAAGGAATGGGTGATGTTTCAAGTCAAGACCCTTCTTCAGACCTCAAACGCCACTCATTCCTTCTCTCCAGAGATGCTGCCTGCCCCGCTCAGTTACTACAGCATTTTGTGTCTATCTTCGATGTCAACCGGCATCTGCAGTTCCTTCCGACACACAACATGTCTGAAGAAGGGTTTCGGCCCGAAACGTTGCCTATTTCCTTTGCTCCATAGATGCTGCTGCACCCGCTGAGTTTTGTCTACATTCTTAAAAACACGCGTGCTGGAGAGGGGGCAAAGATGAGGTGAAGTTGGCAGCATTGGTTTAACATACATGGTATATCGTTAGATTTATTACTGCCTTTACTCTGTCAGGGACTGATATGTGAGCTTTTGATTGCAGTGACTGGGAACATGACCCTAAAGGGCCTGTCCAACTTGGCGATATTTTCGGCGACTGCCAGCGTCATTGTCGGACGTGTCAGGGTCGCTCAAATATTTTGAACATTTCAAAATCCAGCGGCAACAAAAAAAATAGACAATAGGTGCAGGAGTAGGCCATTCGGCCCTTCGAGCCAGCACCGCCATTCAATGTGATCATGGCTGATCATCCCCAATCAGTTCTTGCCTTCTCCCCATATCCCCTGACTCCGCTATCTTTAAGAGCCCTATCTAGCTCTCTCTTGAAAGCATCCAGAGAACCTGCCTCCACCTCCCTCTGAGGCAGAGAAATTCCACAGACTCACCACCCATGCAACGGACTGTTCCAGCTGCTACGGTCAGGCAAACGCCTCCGTTGCCATGCGATGAGAACGGAGAGGTTGAGAAGGAGTTTCTTCCCAGAGGCAATTCGGACTGTAAACGCCTATCTCACCAGGGACTAACTCTACAGAACGTTTTTCCTTCCATTACTTATTATGTAAAAGAATATGTGTGTTATGATTGTGTTTATAATTTGTTTGGTTGTTTTGTTGTTTGTCTTTTGCACAAAAGTCCGCGAGCATTGCCACTTTCATTTCACTGCACATCTCGTATGTGTATGTGACAAATAAACTTGACTTGACTCTCTGTGAGAAAAAGTGTTGCGATACTTGAGGAAATACGTTGTCACGTTGCATCATGCCGCGACTTTCTCGGTGATCCTGAAGCGTCAGTCCCCGAAAACAAATCGCCAAGTGGGACAGGCCCTTTAATGCACATACTTAATCCCAGTGTGTCAGCAGGGGGCTTGGAGTGGCTAGACATCACAGATTGTTAGTTGCGGGCCATTGCTTTTGTCGAACCTGGTCTGTTATTAAGACTTACTGCCAGCAGGCCACTGCTCGATTGAACAATGTAGAGGCAAGGAACATGTCAGCTATAAAATCGCATTTAAGGAGTGGAAAATCTAAGAAAGCCATTAAGCAACAGTGACCAAACCGAACCAATCATTGAAAGCCAGTTCAGGGTATTTTAAAACTAATTATGTCAATATAATTAATATTTAAAAAAATGTAGTTTGTTGGTGATAGATTTCATTATCTATCGTGTCATTCTCACACACTATCAGTAACATGGAACAGTAAAGGAACAGGCCATTCGGTCCTCCATGTCTGTGCTAACCAGGATGCCAATTTGCCATCTGCCTGAACATGGTCCAAGTCCCTCTATTCTCTGCCTGTTGATGTGTCTGCAAAATGCCCGTAGAGTCATACAGCAAGTAAACAGTCCCCTCGGTCCAACCTGCCCATGCTGTCACAGTTTAAGGATAAGGGGAAATCTTTTAGGACTGAGATGAGAAAAACATTTTTCGCACAGAGAGTGGTGAATCTCTGGAACTCTCTGCCACAGAGGGTAGTTGAGGCCAGTTCATTGGCTATATTTAAGAGGGAGTTAGATGTGGCCCTTGTGGCTAAGGGGATCAGGGGGTATGGAGAGAAGGCAGGTACGGGATACTGAGTTGGATGATCAGCCATGATCATATTGAATGGCGGTGCAGGCTCGAAGGGCCGAATGGCCTACTCCTGCACCTAATTTCTATGTTTCTATGTTTGAACAAGATGTCCCATCCATGCTAGTCCCACCTGGCCATGTGTGACCCACATCCATCTAAAGTTTTCCTATCCATTTACCTGTCCAAATGTGTTTGACTTTTGTTATACCACCTGCCTCAACTACGTCCTGCTTGCAGCTCGTTCCATCTACTCACCACCCTCCGTGTTAAAAAGTTGCCCCCCAGGTTCCTATTAAATCTTTGCCGAGACCCGAAACGTCGCCTATTCCTTCACTCCATAGATGCTGCCTCACCCGCTGAGTTTCTCCAGCATTTTTGTCCACCTTCGATTTTTCCAGCATCTGCAGTTCCTTCTTAAACAAGGATAGTCTGAGGGCCACCAAAGAGATGGCACCGCCACTCAGTCATGGCTGATCTATCTCTCCTTCCTTACTCCATTTTCCTGCCTTCTCCCCATAACCCATCGACACCCGTACTAATTAAGAATCTATCTATCTATCCCGTAAAAATATCCATTGACTTAGCCTCCACAGCCTTCTGTGGCAATGAATTCCACAGATTTATTGATTGAATGAACAAAAATGATTTCCATATTACACTGTCTACGAATATCATTCTTCTCGTATGCCTTTTATCTGCTTTTGTTCCCGCTCAGATTTCCTGAATGCCGGCTTTTCATGAAAGATTGAATAGCATGAGCGCAGCATTACAGCTCGTAGCCTTAAAAGCAATTTGAGTTGGTGAGCAAACAGCGACAGATCAGCAATCAATGAGCAGCTCTGAATGAGAACTATTCAGTCTATTTTTCCACGGTTTTTTTTACAGAAATCAAAAGCATCTGAATGCTGAAGGAAATCAATAGCCTTGACAGATAATATAGCGATCATTCAATATAGAACTTCTGACGCCGAGAAATAAGGTTAAAGTCAAAGATGGGCTGGCTCCAATTCTGTTTCGTATCAGTCATGAGATGTGTTTAGGGAGATACAGCCTGGAAACAGGCCATTCGGCCCACCGAGTCCGCGCTAATCTATCCCACCCACCGGGGACAATTTACAGAAGCAAATTAACCAACAAACTTGCACGTCTTTCGGATGTAGGTGGAAACCGGAGCACCCGGAGGAAACCCACGCAGTCACAGGGAGAACAGGTCCTTCTGCAGTTGTGCAGGGCCCTAGTGAGACCACACCTGGAGTATCGTGTACAGTTTTGGTCCCCCAATTTGAGGAAGGACATTCTTGCTATTGAGGGAGTGCAGCGTAGGTTTACAAGGTTAATTCCCGGGATGGCGGGACTGTCATATGTTGAGAGAATGGAGCAGCTGGGCTTGAACACTCTAGAGTTTAGAAGGATGAGAGGGTATCTCATAAGATTGTTAAGGGTTTGGACACGCTAGAGGCAGGAAACATGTTCCCGGTGTTGGGGGAGTCCAGAACCAGGGGCCACAGTTTAAGAATAAGGAGTAAGTCATTTAGCACGGAGACGAGGAAACATATTTCTCACAGAGAGTGGTGAGTCTGTGGAATTCTCTGCCTCAGAGGGAGGTGGAGGCGGGTTCTCTGGATGCTTGCAAGAGAGAGCTAGATAGGGCTCTTAAAAATAGCGGAGTTTGGGGAAATGGGGAGAAGGCAGGAACGGGGTACTGATTGGGGATGATCAGCCATGATCACATTGAATGGCGGTGCTGGCTCAAAGGGCCGAATGACCAACTCCTGCACCTATTGTCTATTGTCTATTGAGGCCAAGCAGCATGCAATGCTTAAATTGGATTGATGGGCCGGATGGCCTAATGCTACTATCACTTATGATCTTATGAGCGGTCAGAGCGAGGTGGTCGGGTCGGGATCGTGAGGTCGGGTCGGGATGATGTGGAGAGGAATCCTGAGTCGGAGCCTCCACGGACAAGACCGGGAGTGGCTGAGGTCGGGTCAGTATGCGATGATGTCTGAGTCTCTAGAACGAAGTGGGAGCCAGCATGGGGGAGGGGGGGGGTCTCGGTGCCTAGCTATGTAAAAGTGACACCAACAAAAATCATCATCATCAAATCGCCATGCAGACTGTTTTCTAAGATGGCGATGTGTCTGAAACACGGGAGCTCTGTAATTGTAACTATGACAGACAATAAATGGGACACGGGAACAACTTCGCCCTGATGGCTGCTTAACTTGTCGTGGCTTTGGCTGAATATTAAATTCAGCCCAAATTCCCGAGGGATATTGGAAAGGGAATGCAGAGTTTGCTATTGATTTCGGTTGCAAGCTGGGTATTAATGACCTTCAGCAAATAGACTCGACTGGGCAAAAACACAACACATTTCCCCCCTCATTGTGATCACTTATTTCCTGCCCTCTAAACACTAGCTTGGTTCGGTGGCTGGTGTTTGGGGCAAATGCTGCACATAGTCACCAGTTGCCCCAAAACACCGGCCACTGATTGGTGAACGAGGTCTGATTACCCTGGACCATGACACATTGGCCTGGCTTGCCTCAACGGAGCTGCAGGTCTAAAAGACACACGACAGATGTTCAGATGTACATCAGACTGATTCCTGGGATGTCAGGACTTTCATATGAAGAAAGACTGGATAGACTCGGCTTGTACTCGCTAGAATTTAGAAGATTGAGGGGGGATCTTATAGAAACTTACAAAATTCCTGTTTATTTGCACCTTATCTGTTTATTTATTCATGTGTGTATATATTTATACAATGGTATATGGACACACTGATCTGTTCTGTATACTCTCTAGAATTTAGAAGATTGAGAGGGGATCTTATAGAAACTTACAAAATTCTTAAGGGTTGGACAGGCTAGATGCAGGAAGATTGTTCCCGATGTTAGGGAAGTCCAGGACAAGGGGTCACAGCTTAAGGATAAAGGGGAAATCCTTTAAAACCGAGATGAGAACTTTTTTCACACAGAGAGTGGTGAATCTCTGGAACTCTCTGCCACAGAGGGTAGTTGAGGCCAGTTCATTGGCTATATTTAAGAGGGAGTTAGATGTGGCCCTTGTGGCTAAGGGGGATCAGGGGGTATGGAGAGAAGACAGGTACGGGATACTGAGTTGGATGATCAGCCATGATCATATTGAATGGCGGTGCAGGCTCGAAGGGCCGAATGGCCTACTCCTGCACCTAATTTCTATGTTTCTATGTTTCTATGTATTCATGCCCACTATGTTCTGTTGTGCTGAAGCAAAGCAAGAATTTCATTGCCCTATCTGGGACACATGACAATAAATTCTCTTGAATCTTGAATCTTGATAAGATGGAACTAGTGTGAATGGTGGACTCGGTGGGCTGAAGGGCCTGTTTCCATGGCGTATCTCAATTCAGTAAATCTTGGCCTTTTAACATTGCACTCCACACAGCCATTAGTTGCTGCATGAGCTAAAGTCCATGTTTGACATCAGTGTGAAGCAAGGCGCAGCAACAAGAAACTGTATCGATATAATATCTGTAACGTTTGATTACAGAAGCCCTCTTGCAATTGGTAAAATGGCAGCAAGTGTTAATCTGCAATTTAAAATCAAAACAAGGTTGGAGGAATGGATTTGAAGAGGTTTCCTGAGACGTTTGCTTCTCTCCCTGACCTTGGGGCTAAATGAAGACAGCTGCTATTATTTGAGATCCCAATTACGGAAATGTTCTGTTTGCCTTTTCACTCTGCATTGCTATCACTGAACCGTTGATGGTATTTGTCAAGATAAATTGGGCTGATTTGGCGAAAGACATGGAACAAATAGGCTGCAGATGCGGCGAAATTGACAAAATATGGAGACACTGTGGTCTGTGATGGCTCCATGGATCATGTGTTGTCCCGCTAAGCAGATCTGACAGTATGTAAACAAAATGCTAATATGTTGCCTGCTTGGTCACTGGAAGATGTGGGGACTGTAGTCCTGTTTGCATACGTCATTAGATTAATTGGATGCAGCAGAAAGAGCAGAAGTTATCCTGAAAATATACTGGGTGGCTGATGTTTAAGAAGGAACTGTGCAGATGCTGGAAAAATCGAAGGTGGCCAAAAATGCTGGAGAAACTCAGCGGGTGCGGCAGCATAGAAACTGACAAAGGGTTACTGGAAATCTCCGAGTTCGAAACTCGGGAGAGCTCTTTGAATGAACTCGTACAGTGGGACAGGGCTTTAAGGCATTCTTTCAAAGAGCTCTCCCGAGTTTGCCCAGATTCGAACTCGGAGATTTACGGTAACCCTGAGTTTGTTTAGTTTAGTTTAGAGATACAGCGCGGAAACAGGCCCTTCAGCCCACCGAATCCATGCCGACCAGCATCTGCGGTTCCTACCTACACATAGAAACGTAGAAACATAGAAATTAGGTGCAGGAGTAGGCCATTCGGCCATTGAGTATAAACCAAGTCTATCCAGTCTTTCTTCATAAGACAGTCCTGACATCCCAGGAATCAGTCTGGTGAACCGTCTCTGCACTCCCTCTATGGCAATAATGTCCTTCCTCAGATTTGGAGACCAAAACTGTACGCAATACTCCAGGTGTGGTCTCACCAAGACCCTGTACAACTGCAGTAGAACCTCTCTGCTCCTATACTCAAATCCTTTTGCAATGAAAGCTAACATACCATTCGCTTTCTTTACTGCCTGCTGCACCTGTATGCCTACCTTCAATGACTGGTGTACCATGACACCCAGGTCTCGCTGCATCTCCCCCTTTCCCAATCGGCCACCACCTGAATCTGGTGCGGTACAAATCAGAACGGACCTCAGATTCAGTTAAAACGCCCACTCAGGCTGTGGGTGTAAGCGGGACCTGCTCGAGCTTCCAGTTTGGATGAGATTCATCTGTTCAAAGGGGTGGGTGTTCACACCCTCAAGCAATCAGCAGGCAGGCCAAAGCATCTGACTTGCTAATTTACTAGGTCTTGCTTTCATTATCACTTGGACAGATTGTATTTTCACACAGGGGCCCTGGGAGAGATGGCGTCCTCCTGTGCAGAGCATCGAGAGATCAGTGTGTACATTCTGCCAACACAGGGGAAGGATGGATGGATGTGTGCAATAATGAGCACTGGTAATGAGGAAGAGGACCAGTGATGCTGGGAGCCACTGGTGTTCCATGATGAGTCTTCACACTTGTTAGTGAAGCAGCAGACACGGGCTTTCTGGCGAATTAACAACAGTATTGCTCGGGAGTACGATTCAGCGGGATAAAAAAGGCACTCTCGGTTTCAGCAACTAAATACGCAAAGAACTGGAGTAACTTCGGGCGGCAGAACTTCGGGTAGCGCAGCGGTAGAGTTGCTGCCTTAAACCGCTGTCCCACGGTACGAGTTCATTCCAAGAGCTCTCTCCCCGAGTTTGCACTGATTCAAACTCGGACATTTACGGCAATGGCCACTCGTCGGTACTCGGGGCTCTCGTGGACGTGTTGAAAAATCTTCGCCAGTCTTCCCGAGCTCACCTGCCGTTAGCGAGTCTTCCCGAGTACCTGCCGTTAGCGTTACGAGACGCTAAGAGACGTCCCCGAGCACCGACGTACCCGCTACGTTTATTCTCCGCGCTTACCATGATTAAAAAAAAAAAATAATTCAGGAGAGCCCTTGAATGAACTCGCATCATGGGACAGGGCCATTACAGTGCCAGGAGACCCGGGTTCGATTCTGACTACGGGTGCTGTCTGTACGGAGTTTGCACGCCCTCCCCCTGACCGCATGGGTTTTCTCCGAGATCTTCAGTTTCCTCCCACATTCCAAAGACCTACTGGTTTGTAGGTTAATTGGCTTGTGAAAAGTGTCAATTGTCCCTAGTGTGTAGAGGATCGCTGGTCGGTGGGGACTCGGTAGAGACTGTATCTCTAAACTAAACTAAACTAAACTAAACTAATTCAGGCAGGGTCAGGCAGCATCTCTGGGGAACATGGATAGGTGACGTTTCGGGTCGGGACCTGAAATGTTGCCTATCCTTGCTCTCCAGAGATGCTGCCTGACCCGTTGAGTTACTCCAGCACTGTGTCATTTTTTTGTAAACCAGTACCTGCTGTTCCTAGTTTCTATTTCTCAGTATAAGCAAAATCTATAAACCGAAGACAAAATGTATTTATAAAGTCTGTTTAACATAGTAAATTGACTGAAGTGACAGGGTCTTAGGAAGGAGATGAGGAGGAATTTATTTAGTCAGAGGGTGGTGAATCTGTGGAATTCATTGCCACAGAGGGCTCTGGAGGCCGTCAATGGATATTTTTTAAGGCAGAGATAGATAGATTCTTGATTAGTTTGGGTGTCAGGAGCTATGTGGAAAAGATAGGAGAATGGGGTTAAGAGGGAAAGATAGATCAGCCATGATTGTGGAGTAGACTAAGAAACATAGAAAATATGTGCAGGAGGAGGCCATTCGGCCCTTCGAGCCAGCACGCCATTCATTGTGATCATGGCTGATCGTCCCCAATCAATAACCCGTGCCTGCCTTCTCCCCATATCCCTTGATTCCACTAGCCCCTAGAGCTCTATCTAACTCTCTCTTAAATCCATCCAGTGATTTGGCCTCCACTGCCCTCTGTGGCAGGGAATTCCACAAATTCACAACTCTCTGGGTGAAAAAGTATTTTCTCACCTCAGTCTTAAATGGCCTCCCCTTTATTCTAAGACTGTGTGTGGCCCCTGGTTCTGGACTCGCCCAACATTGGAAACATTTTTTCCTGCATCTAGCTCGTCCAGTCCTTTTACATGATGGGCCGAATGACCTAATTCTGCTCCTATCACTTATGATCATATGAAGTGCATCATAGTGGCAGCACTGAACAAGATTTGATGCTAAACGCACGTGGAGATATTACAGCAGATTACCAAATTGGAGTTTAAAGAACGTCTTAAAAGAAGAGGGAGAGGAGGCAGAGAGAAAATTCCCGAGCCTGTGCTCTTGGCAGCTGAAGCCACAATGGCCAATTGGTTACGTTTAAAGATAGGTTTCTTATTTAAGTTTGTTATTATCACCTATATCGAGGTACAGTGAAAAAACTCTGTGTTGCATGCTATCCAAACAGTTCAGATAATACTATACAATGG
The DNA here is from genome assembly GCF_028641065.1 of Leucoraja erinaceus. Lineage (NCBI taxonomy): Eukaryota > Metazoa > Chordata > Chondrichthyes > Rajiformes > Rajidae > Leucoraja > Leucoraja erinaceus. The sequence continues at coordinate 4,951,566 of NC_073412.1, read as the reverse complement.
CCGGAATTGGTGAGTGCAGAGGTCATGGGAAAGATCCCTCTCTTGTCCCAACCTTCCCATTCCCAAATCCCATTCCCAATATTCGGTGATGCAATGCTCAGTAATTTTAAAGTTCCCAATACTGATGGCAATTCCATCTCTCTCCCTCTCTCCCTCTCCCCCTCTCCCTCTCTTCCCCTCTCCCTCTCCCTCTCCCTCTCCCTCTCCCTCTCCCTCTCCCTCTCCCTCTCTCCTCTCCCCCCTCCCCCTCCCTCTCTCTGTTTCGCCTCTCTCTGTCTTTCTCTTGCTCCCTCTCCCTCTCTCCCTCTCCCTCTCTCCCTATCTCCCTCTCTCTCTCTCTCCCTCTCTCTCTCTCTCCTTCTCCTCTCTCTCTCCCTCTCCCTCTCCCTCTCCCTCTCTCACACTCTCTTCGTCCCTCTCTACTCTCTCTCCCCCTCCCTCTCTCCTCCCTCTCTCTCTCTTTCTCCCTCCCTCCCTCTCTCTCTCTCCCCATCTCTCTCCCACTCCCTCTCCCACCCTCTCTCTTTCTCCCTCTCCCTCTCTCACCTCCCTCTCCCCCTCCCTCTCCTCTCTCTCCCTCTCCTCTCCCTCCCTCCCTCTCTCCCTCTCTCCCTCTCCCCCTCTCCCCCTCTCCCTCTCTCCCTCTAAGATTACCACTCATCCTCCTGCGCTCCAAGGAATAGAGTCCCAGCCAACTCAACCTCTCCCTGTAGCTCGGATCCTCGAGCCCTGGCAGCATTCCTCTCATGATTTAATACACACGGTCGCTAATAGATGAACAAAACACACATGAAGTATTGAAGGAACAGGATAGTCTGACACTCCCTCTGAAGATTTCTACAGAAGCATGGCTCGAAATAGAATTCCATTTCCACAGGCATTTCTTTTACAGAATCTGTCATTAAGGAACTGTGTGGGAGGTGTGGGAATATTTGCTTTTGATTTGAATAGCATTTGTTGCAGTTTACCCAGTCGCAAATAGTTTCAGATTTCCTCACTCTCTCATTAGTCGCATGCCTGTTCCCCACCCGATAGTTGGTACAGGGGTATTAATAATCAGTTTCACGCGCTCATATCATCCTGTGAGCCCTCTAGCAATGAAGATTTCAAAACTCAAAGTGGCACTAACATATTACACACACTGATGTGCAGGCACAGAAACCTAGCAAAGCTTTCCAGAGGTGAGGACAAGTGGCCATCAGAATGTTAATTCCTCAGCCAGTTTGAAATGTTTTTGGAACTCAAGAGTGGTAGAATCACACAGCATGGAAACGAGAGACCGAGACGGTGATATAGAGAGATATAGAACAAATGGATAATAATGATAATAATAATAAATTTTATTTATGGGCGCCTTTCAAG
>NC_073412.1:4927704-4945204 GCF_028641065.1 Leucoraja erinaceus | reverse complement strand
AATCCAGACCAGAAGATAGATGCAAAAAGCTGGAGTAACTCAGCGGGACAGGCAGCGTCTTGGGAGAGAAGGAGTGGGTGACGTTTCAGGGGGTCGAGACCCTCGGTCTCAAGAAGGGTCTCGACCCGAAATCTCTCCAGACTCAGCTGCACCTCCTCCAACCTCATCTATTGCATCCGCTGCTCCAGGTGTCAGCTGCTCTACATCGGTGAGACCAAACGCAGGCTTGGCGATCGCTTCGCCCAACACCTCCGCTCGGTTCGCAATAACCAACCTGATCTCCCGGTGGCTCAGCACTTCAACTCCCCCTGCCATTCCCAATCCGACCTTCCTGTCCTGGGCCTCCTCCATGGCCAGAGTGAGTCCCACCGCAAATTGGAGGAGCAGCACCTCGTATTTCGCTTGGGCAGTCTGCACCCTAGCGGTATGAACATTGACTTCTCCGATTTCAGGTAGTCCTTGCTTTCTCCCTCCTTCCCCTCCCCTTCCCAGCCCTCCCTCAGCCCACTCTCTCCGCCTCTTCCTTTCTTTTTCCACCCTGCCCCCCCCCCCCGACATCAGTCTGAAGAAGGGTCTCGACATTTCGGGTCGAGGCCAGGCAGCATCTATGGAGTGAAGGAATAGGTGACGTTTCGGATCGAGACCAGGAAGAATCTATGGAGTGAAGGAATGGGTGACGTTTCGGGTCGAGACCAGGAAGCATCTATGGAGCGAAGGAATAGGTGACGTTTCGGGTCGAGACCCTTCCGGGTCTCGACCCGAAACGTCGCCTATTCCTTCGCTCCATAGATGCTGCCTCACCCACTGAGTTTCTCCAGCATTTTTGTCCACCTTCGATTATTCCAGCATCTGCAGTTCTTTCTTAAAAAGCCTTGATCGGAAATTTGCTGTCTGCATCTTGCACTGAACGTAATTCCCTTATCATGTATCTATACACTGTGAATGGCTCGGTTGTAATCATGTGTTGTCTTCCAGCTGCCTGGATAGCACGCAACAAAAGCTTTTCACTGTACTTTGGTACACGTCAAAATAAAAAACTAATCTAAACTAAACTAAACGATAGTCCTAGCCCTCGAGTAGACTATTTTGTTGAAAGAAGGTCTCCAGCAGTTAACTGCGTTTCATTTACATTATTCTATGCAGCATTTAATGGAACGATCCCTAATTGCTCAGAGAAGATTCAACCTTGAGAATCCTATTATGCACGTGCACAGGAGTTATTATTTTTGTTCCTGTCTGCGTCGTTTGCTCCAAGCCCGTGTTTCTGTTGATGATGGCTGTCATTAAGTGGTTGTGCTATAATTGGGGCTGACTGGGCATTTTAATGTAAGCCCTTTATCGAAGCAGATACTAAAAGCATTGAGGACACACAGAGATTTTGAAATTCAAGGGTGGAGGCAGATCCAAATGTTTGACGTGCGTGTAGCTGATGCCTCTTGCGTTTCCCTTCAAAATACTTCCGCCCCCTTCCCACTGCCTAAAAACATTCCTGGATATTGACCATGTGTGAGGATCCGGGATCCGGCGCAGTTTCTTGGATCAGATTCCGTGAATGTCATCTCTGCTGATCACAGGGCAAGTGACTTATTCAGTTTAGCTTCGAAACATAGAAAATAGGTGCAGGGGCAGGCCATTCGGCCCTTCGAGCCAGCACCGCCATACAATGTGTGATCACGACTGGTCATCCAAAATCCGTGCCCCATTCCTGCTTCCTCGTGTTATATCTCTCGTGTTATATAACTCTCTAGAATTTAGGAGATTGAGAGGGGATCTTATAGAAACTTACAAAATTCTTAAGGGGTTGGACAGGCTAGATGCAGGAAGATTGTTCCCGATGTTGAGGAAGTCCAGGACAAGGGGTCACAGCTTAAGGATAAGGGGGAAATCCTTTAAAACCAAGATGAGGAGAACTTTTTTTACACAGAGTGGTGAATCTCTGGAACTCTCTGCCACAGAAGGTAGTTGAGGCCACAGTTCATTGGCTATATTTAAGAGGGAGTTAGATGTGGCCCTTGTGGCTAAGGGGATCAGGGGGTATGGAGAGAAGGCAGGTACGGGATACTGAGTTGGATGATCAGCCATGATCATATTGAATGGCGGTGCAGGCTCGAAGGGCCGAATGGCCTACTCCTGCACCTAATTTCTATGTTTCTATGTTACTCGTGCGAGCCGCCAAGAGACATCCACAAACTCCTGCGGACCCGCTACGTACATTCTCCGAGTTCGAATCTCGGGGAAGACTCACAAGAACTCTTGAATTACCTCGTACAGTGGGACAGGCCCTTAACTCTTGAAAACATTCTAAAGTAATGACCCGAAACATCACCCATTCCTTCTCTCCAGAGATACTGCCTCGCCCGCTGAGTTACTCCAGCATTTTGTGTCCACCTTTGGTTTATACCAGCGGTATATCTGCAGTTCTTTCTTACACGACTCGGTTTGTACTCGCTAGAATTTAGAAGATTGAGGGGGGGGGATCTTATAGAAACTTACAAAATTCTTAAGGGGTTGGACAGGCTAGATGCAGGAAGATTATTCCCGATGTTGGGGAAGTCCAGAACAAGGGGTCACACAGTTTAAGGATAAGAGGAAAATCTTTTAGGACCGAGATGAGAAAATCATTTTTACACAGAGATTGGTGAATCTGTGGATTTCTCTGCCACAGAAGGTTGTTGAGGCCACAGTTTCATTAGATATAGATATAGATATAGATATAGATAGATAGATAGATAGATAGATAGATAGATAAAGATAGATAGATAGATAGATAGATAGATATAGATAGATAGATAGATAGATAGATATGCCATTTATTGTCACTATACATGTACAGTGAAACTGAAAGCTGCTCGTACTCAGTGCATACATACAATTTAGCACAAAAAACAAGAAACAGAAAAAAGAACAAAAAACAGAAGGGAATGGGGGGGGGGGGGGGGGGGGGGAAGAGTGCACAAATTCTGCGGCGCTACATACACACATATATACAATCTGTGGAAGTCCGTGTTCTGGCACAGTAGTCAGTGCAGTTGTGTGAATTTGAATTTATAGTAGATATAATTCTCGGAAAGCAACTATTCCTGGATTTACCTATAGCTAGATTTAAGAGGGAGTTAGATGTGGTTGGGATGGGATATTGAGTTGGATGATCAGCCATGATCATATTGAATGGCGGTGCAGGCTCGAAGGGCCGAATGGCCTACTGCTGCACCTATTGTCTATGTTTCTATGTTACGACTTGTTCTTCTGCCCTGTTTCAGGTGATGGAATCTCCACCCGCAAAGACCGACCCAGTGCTCACCTCGCCCACCAACACGTGGCATGTCTCCAGACCAGGCAGGCAGTCTATCACCATCATATTGCACGGGGCAACGGACCTACCACCTCTCAGCGACGGCTCTGTGCCCCAACCCTTTGGGACAGTGTGAGTATCGGGGCGAAACGTCACGTATCCACCCAAGACCACGATAAGAAAGTTAGCAAGTCACTCCCAGATTTCCTTCTCCCCCCCCTCCCCCTCCGCTTACAATCAGTCCCAACCTAAAATGTCAACCATCCAGAGATGCTGCCTGACCCGCTGTGTTACTCCAGCACTCTGTGTCCCTTTGTGCCAACCAGTTCCTAGTTTCTACTGAGCGCCAGGCCCTATCGCTCGTAGCAGCAGTGATACAGGGAGCAAATGGGTTTGGTTTAGTTTAGAGATACAGCGTGAGAACAGGCCCTCAGCCCACCGAGTCCGCACTGACCAGCGATCCCTGCACACTAACGCTATATCCTACACAGACTAGGGATGATTCACACTTCTACCAAGCCAATTAACCTACAAACACGTACGTCTTTGGAGTGTGGAGGAAACCGAAGAGTTTGCACGGGGATAACGTGCAAACTCCGTACAGACAGCAACCGTGGTCGGGATCGAACCTGGGTCTCCGGTGCTGTAAGGCAGAAGCTCTGCCGTTGCGCCACTATGCTGTGACAGGAAGCTATTGCATGATGGAGTTGTGGGGCAGTGGTGAGGGTAAGTATTTTTCACCCAGTATCACCTTGGCGTTGACTAATGCCCCCGTCCCACTTAGGAAACCTGAACGGAAACCTCTGGAGACTTTGCCCCCCACCCAAGGTTTCCGTGCGGTTCCCGGAGGTTTTTGTCAGTCTCCCTCCCTGCTTCCACTACCTGCAACCTCCGGCAACCACCTGCAACCTCCGGGAACCGCACGGAAACCTTGGGTGGGGCGCAAAGTCTCCAGAGGTTTCCGTTCAGGTTTCCTAAGTGGAACAGGGGCATTACAGAGTTCAACGGAATAACATAGGGACGGGTGATCGATGGTTGATATGGATCGGTGCACTGAAGATGGGTCTCGACCCTAAAACGTCCCTCATTCCTTCTCTCCAGAAATGCTGCCTGTCCCGCTGAGTTACTCCAGCATTTTGTGTCTATCTTCGGTGCATTGAAAGTCCTGTTTCCATGCCTTATCTCCAAACTAAACTAAACTAAACCGAATCAAGTCAAGTCAAGTCAAGTTTATTTGTCACACACACATACGAGATGTGCAGTGAAATGAAAGTGGCAATGCTCGAGGACATTTGTGCAAAAGACAAACAACAAAACAACCAAACAAATTATAAACACAATCATAACACACATATACCTTTACATAATAAATAATGGAAAGAAAAACGTTCAGTAGAGTTAGTCCCTGGTGAGATAGGCGTTTACAGTCCGAATGGCCTCTGGGAAGAAACTCCTTCTCAACCTCTCTGTTCTCACCGCATGGCAACGGAGGCGTTTGCCTGACCGTAGCAGCTGGAACAGTCCGTTGCAGGGGTGGAAGGGGTCTCTCATGATATTGTTGGCTCTGGAGTTGCACCTTCTGATGTATAGAATCTACCACACACCCCCTACAAGCTCCCCCTCAAATAACTCACTTCCCTAACTCGGAATGGATCCGTAAATGGGATAACATAGGATTCGTGTGAACGGGTGATCGATGGTCAGAATGGACTCAGTGGGCTGAAGGGCCTGTTTCCATGCTACTTTCTAGAGAGAGCTAGATAGGGCTCTTAAAGATAGCGAAGTCAGGGGATATGGGGAGAAGGCAGGAACGGGGTACTGATTGGGGATGATCAGCCGTGATCACATTGAATGGCGGTGCTGGCTCGAAGGGCCGAATGGCCTACTCCTGCACCTATTGTCTATTGTCTAAACGAGTCAGTGATCTTGGTGAACAACAAGAGTGCAGTTAGCTAAACCAATGCTAATTGTTTTTTATGCTTGGTTAATTGGAAGGCCTGATCTGAAAAACTGCGCCCCACCCCACAGCGAGTTTGATGAAATATCTGCTTTGATACAGCCTGTCACTGGTCATGAATTTTTAACAATGTGCAAACTCTCATTAATCTTTCAGCGTGGTGGTTTTCTCTCTGAATGCAATCATCACTTACTGGAGTAGGTGCCGTAAAACATTACAAATCAGGGCCCTTGAGGGCTGCTTATAAACACAGCAAGGAGATAAACTCCATAAAGCCTGCTCTCGAGTGGAGGTTTAATTGAACCAAGCATGTTAGGTCCTCCCTGCCATGCATTGCGTGTGCGTGTCTGTGGGTGCGGGACGTGCATGAATGCGCGCAGTGTGTCCGTGTTTGCAGCTCGCTGTCTGTGCATGACCTTATTCATCTAGGAACAAGGAACCGCAGATGCTTCCCCTTGTGAAGGAGAGACAAAGTGCTGGAGTAACTCAGCTGGCCAGGCTGCATCTCTGGGTCAGCATGCCAAAGAAGGGACCTGGCCAAAGATCAGAGAGCGGAGCTATGATCCAAAACGTCACCTATCCACGTTCTCCAGGGATGATGCCTGAGCTGCTGAGCTACTCCAGCGCTCTTTGTCTCCTGTGTGTGTGTGCATGTGTGGGTGTGTGCATGTGTGGAAGTGTATGTATGCATGTGTGGAAGTGTATGTATGCATGTGTGTTTGTGTACGCATGTGTGTGTATGCATGCATGTGTGTGTGTGTATGAATGTGTATGTATGCATGTGTGTGTATGCATGCATGTGGGTGTGTATGTATGCATGTGCATGTGTGTGTATGCAAGGCTGTGTACATCTTTTTTATTTGCACGCCTGCATCAATATGTATGCTTATGTACAAATGTTTCTGTGCATCAATGTCGATGTCTGCATTTCTATTTGCATTTGCCAATGCATGTATGTCTGTGTGAGTATGTCTATCTGTCTTTGTGTGTTAAAGCCCTGTCCCATGGTGTGAGTTCATTCCAAGAGCTCTCCCAAGTTTGCCCTGATTCCAACTCGGAGATTTACCGTAATGGCCACTCGTCGGTACTCGAGGCTCTCGTGGACATTTTTCATCATGTTGAAAAATCTTCACGGGTCCTCACGAGCTTACCTGCCGTTAGCGCTAAGAGACGTTCCCGAGCTCCGATGTACCCGCTACGTTCATTCTCCGTGCTCACCACAAGTTTTACTTTTTTTTAAACTCGTGAGAGCTTTTGGGATGAACTTGCACCGTGGGACAGGGGTATTAGTGTGCCTGTTCTTATCTCAGAGCGTGTCCAGGTGAGTGGGTGTGTTACTGTACATGTTTGTATGCGGGAGCGTGCAATGTGAATGAGTGTTTTTGCAGATGCCAGTGTTTGTATCCATGTGTGTCTGTCTGAGAGAGAGAGAGACTGTGAGAGAGAGTCAGAGAAAGAGAGAGAGACAGATAGAGCGAGAAAAACAGAGAGAGAGAGAGACAGACAGACAGACAGACAGACAGACAGACAGACAGACAGACAGACAGACAGACAGACAGACAGAGACCAAGGAGTAACCTTTGTGGACTTGGAAGTGTAGAAGCTGGTTTGGATACGATATGACCATCCATTATTGATCTCGTTAATTACGGACTGGTCTCAGAGCCATGGACTTCTCTGCTCCATCTCTATTGCTGAAGGCCTCAGAGTCTTAGCGTTTTCCACAGCAACAGATCCCTGATTGGATAACGGGAGATTATGGATGTCTGATTACATGAAAGAAGGGAGCATTTATTAAAATAATAAACTGGTCACAAACAGGGGTGAGTGGGAGTGACTTGAATTTTGCCAGAAAACACTCTTCAGAATAACAAGCACCCAGTCCGTGGAAATTCAACTTTTTATAAAATAAAACGCAAATCTCCGCGCTCTCTCACTGGGGAATGTCCGTGTTTATGTCTTGTAGCAACTCACTGAATAGGCTCCACGATCTGTGGTCAAACCATCACCTGCCAGAGCTCCTGCTTTTGGAATTCCCGCCCTGCTCCTTAGTTCCTGGTTCTGCTTTCAGATGCTTCTCCCAACCCAACTTTTCGATGGAGTTTTGTAGGAAGGAACTGCAGATGCTGGGTTTACACTGAAGATAGACGCAAAATGAATAGAATAGAATAGAATAGTTTCTTTATTGTCATTGTAACATGAACATGTACAACGGAATTTAAAAATGTCAGCCAGTCAGTGCACCATTCAAACATTTCTAAAAGCTAACGATACATACAAGGTAAAATATTAAAAGATAAATAACTAAAATAAATATCATGAAAATATCACGCATAAACACCCAACCCTCCATCCTTCTGTCAATTTCACAGTGTACCACAGTTCCTTAGTATGTCTCGCCCCTGCGTTCCTTGGCGGCTACATTTAGTGCTTTTATAGCAGTGGGGTAAAAACTGTTTTTTAGTCTGTTCGTCCTTGTCCTTGTAGATCTGTACCGTCTGCCTGACGGCAACAGTTCAAACAGGGAGTGTCCGGGGTGGGAAATGTCCTTTATGATACTCTGGGATTTTTTGATGCAGCGGGAACTGTGTAAGTCCTCCAAGGTAAGGAGAGGGCAGCCGACAATCCTCTGGGCGTTGTCAAAGGCCCTCTGGAGCGCTTTCCTCTGAGCCGCTGTGCAGCTGGTGTACCACACGCATACACAGTATGTTAGTATGCTCTCAATGGAGCACCGATAAAAGGACAGCAGCAGTCTCTGAGTGATGTTATTCTTCCTGAGCACCCTCAGGAAGTGCAGTCTCTGCTGGACCTTTTTCAGCAGCGCAGTGGTGTTCACGCTCCAATATGGATTCCCAGGAAGCGGAAATCCGCCACCCTCTCCTCACAGTCCACACATGCTGGAGTAACTCAGCCGGACAGGCAGCATCTCCGGAGAGAAGGAAATGGGTGACGTTTCGGGTCGAGACCCTTCTTCAGACAGGGTCTTTGGTCCTCCACCCTCGGTTCCCCCCCACATGTGGCTCAGTGTCAAACCGTATCTGATGTTGATGCAGGGAAGTGCTTGGGGCATCTCACCACACTCAAGATGCTAAATGAGTCCCAGTTACTGTTGCTGTCATTAGGTTCGAGTTAACAGGCAAACAATGGCAAACAAGGTGAAACATGCATGAAACCTCGGCAGAAAGATGTGTTAAATGAGGCTTAAAGAAGAGAGACAAGAATGAATGTGACTGCGTTATTGGACGGTTTCACTACTCCTGAAGCAAAGAAACAGTATTTAATTCTTGCAGCTTGAATGCGCTGATGTTACAACCTCTGACAATTGGTGCATATTAAACCGATGAAATGGATTTCAATCATTCTCGAAAGCTCCTCGGTTTCTCGTCCTGTGTTAGTCCCATTGTAAAGTGCCTGTTGTTTGAGGGGGAAGTGGGCCATTGTAAAGGCCCCGTCCCACTGTACAAGTTTACCAAAAGTCAAAGTCAAAGTAAAGTTTATTGTCAATTCAATTATGGAACTGTAGTTACACAGAGGATCGAAATTACGTTTCCCCATACTCCAAATGTGCAAGTAATATTAAAAACACAGACAGACAACATACCAATAAAAATAGACAGTAGACATACATTATTTAAAATATTAAAATAGTCACAGTATGCCAAAATGTAGCAAAAAACTTTGAAGTATTTTAAAAAGGGTGCAACAATGAAAGGTGCAATATAGAAAAAGTGCAAATTTCGTACTGGAGACATTGAGCCAAAGTTATTTTCACAGTTTGTTTGTCTTTGTTTGGGTACTGTTCATGGAATTTTCTTAAGGAATCTGTTCATGGAATTCTCTTACCCAAGAGCTCACCCGAGTTTAAAAATCAAATCGAACTCGTGGTAAGCACGGAGAATGTACGTAGCGGGTACGTCGGAGCTCGGGGACGTCTCTTAGCGGCTCGTAAAACGCTAACGGCAGGTACTAAGGAAACGCGGTCAGCTCGTGAAGTTTTTTTTCCAGCAATGTCCACGAGAGCCCCGAGTACCTACGAGCGGCCATTACCGTAATTCTCCGAGTTCGAATCAGGGGATACTCGGGAGAGCTCTTGAATTAGCTCGTACAATGGGACAGCCCCTTAACAGTACCTACAAGGCCGGCGACATAATCAAGGACCAGTCTCACCCTCTTCTCCCCTCACCCATCAGTCGAGAGGCACAGGAGTGTGATAGCATTCCAGTTTCTGGGACAGGTTCTTCCCAGCTGTTATCCAGGAACTGACAGCTCCTTGCACCATCCTGACCTCCCGTCTACCTCATTGGAGACCTTTGAGCTACCTATAGGGTGATTTCACGAAAGGTCACTGGAGCGTAGATCCGCACCCACCTGACCGAAAATCTCAACTGGAGTACATGCTATACATCCGGTACATGTTAGTGAACGGGGAAACACACACTTTCCCACCCGTTAAAAACATGGAAAACGGCCGATATTTGAGCTGACATTTTCTGTGCTAGTCGGGGTGACCGTGAAGCACAGCGACCTAAATTTTCAGGCAAAAAAAAAGATAGAAAGTAAGGTAATTACAAGAGGGAACTGAAGGTGGAACACAGCGGAAGTGAACAGCGGACATTTGCCGTGGAGATTTAAAATCCGAAATATCGGGGATTATCGCGTTTGCTCACTGAATTTCATCAAAAGTGAGGCATTATTAACTTACTTTTGATGAAATTCAGTGAGCAAACGCGATAATTCCCGATATTTTGGATTTTAAATCTCCACGGCAAATGTCCGCTGTTCACTTCCGCTGTTTTTCCACCTTCAGTTCCCTCTTGTAATTACCTTACTTTCTTTCTTTTTTTTTGCCTGAAAATTTAGGTCGCTGTGCTTCACGGTCACCCCGACTAGCACAGAAAATTTCAGCTCAAATATCGGCTGTTTTCAATGTTTTTAACGGGTGGGAAAGTGCGTGTTTTCCCATTCACTAACATGTACCGGATGTATAGCATGTCCTCCAGTTGAGATTTTCGGTCACGTGGGTGCAGATCTACGCTCCAGTGACCTTTCGTGAAATCACCCTATAATCAGACTAAAGAAATTCCTCCTCATTCCGTTAGCCCTAAGAGCTATGTTTAACTCTCTCTTTAAAACATCCAATGAATCAGCCTCCACTGCCTTCTGTGGCAGAGATTTCCACAGATTCACAACCCCTTTGGGTGAAGAGGTTTTTTCCTCATCTCAGTCCACAATGGCCAACCCCTTATTCTCACACTGCGACCCCTGGTTCTGGATTCCCCCCCCCCCCACCCCCCCCCCCCCCCCCAACTTGGGGAACATTTTCCCCGCAGGTTTTATCATGGATCCGACACGTGGCCATGCGGCCCCTTTACAGCGCGCCGTTTTCTTTCTCGCTCGCAGTAAGAGCGGCATGGATGAAGTGGAAAAGCAGCGAGCCCAGGGAGTGACACACGCCACGCCCCAGCCCACGCACTGCCCCTGCTGGGAGGAGAAGGTGACAGTGGAGATCGAGGAGGCGATTGCTTCGGAAGAAGGTAAGAGTCACCATAGACTTATCTCCACTTGCCGCCCACCAGATGGTGTTGAATAGCTACTGCGTACCAAGAGGCATTCTGGCACAAAACTGCTGTGAGGTGATCACCCAGCACACAGCTAACAATGGCCCGCAGCTCTTATCATCGTTACTTTTCCTCTCTGTCCTGGGCCTCCTCCACGGCCAGAGTGAGCACCACCGGAAACTGGAGGAGCAGCACCTCATATTCCGCTTGGGCAGTCTGCACCCTAGTGGCATAAACATTGAATTCTCCAATTTCCGGTAGCCCTTGCTGTCTCCTCCCCTTCTCTGCTCTCCCTCAGCCATCGGGCTCCTCCTCTTCCTATTTCCTTTCTTCTCCCCCCCCCCCACCGTACAACAGTCAGATGAAGGGTTTCGGCCCGAAACGTCGCCTATTTCCTTCGCTCCATAGATGCTGCTGCACCCGCTGAGTTTCCACAGATTCACCTCCACCTTCTGACTGAAGAAACTCCTCCTCATCTCCTTCCTAAAGGAACGTCCTTTAGTGCTGCAGCCATGACCTCCAGTCCTGGACTCTCCCACCAGTGGAAACGCCCTTTCACCATCCACTCTATCCAAGAATGGATAGTATGGAGGTGAATTGTCGAATCTGCAGGCCAGTTGATGGGAATAACTTAGATCACAGAACAGGACAGCACAGGAAAAGGCCATTCAGCCTACAGCCTCTACACCAAGTACAAAACAGAAAATAGCTGCTGGAGTAGGCCATTCGGCCCTTTTTTCACAGAGCATTGTGAGTGTGGAATTCTCTGCCTCAGAGGGCGGTGGAGGCAGGTTCTCTGGATAATTTCAAGAGAGAGCTGGATAGGGCTCTTAAAGATAGCGGAGTCAGGGGATTATGGGGAGAAGGCAGGAACGGGGTACTGATTGGGGCTGATCAGTCATGATCACATTGAATGGCGGTGCTGGCTCGAAGGGCCGAATGGCCTACTCCTGCACCTATTGTCTATTGTCTATTGTCTATTGACCCGCGAGAAGGATTTAATCGGAAACTAAGACAATAGACAATAGGTGCAGGACTAAGGAGCAATGTTTTTACACAAAGGGTGGTAGGTGTATGGAATGAGCTGTAGAAGGTGGTAGTTGAGGCTGGGTCTGTCCCAGCGTTTAAGAAACATTTAGACAGGTACATGGTTTGCAGGGATATGGGCCAAACACAAGCGGGTTAGGGTTAGTATAGATGGGGCAAGTTGGACGGAAGGGCCTCCTTCCAAGCTGTGGTTTTATTGTCACGGATACCATGAAAAGCTTTTAATGCGTACTGATCATTCAGCAGAAAGACAATACATGATTACAATCGATCCATTCATAGTGTACAAGGCTGTGGCTCTGTCTCTCTGTGATCAGTGTAGGATGAGTATAGGGAACTCGATACTGTTTTGAAGCAGGAACCTGGAGGAGAGAAACGCTGCCGGAGGAACGCAGCGGGCTGAGCAGCATCTGTGGAGACAAAGGAACGGTGTTTGTGAATTCAAAATGCATCAATTGGATGTAGAGGCCTCTGAGATCCTATGTTTGTGAAAAGCAAGATTTTCCTTCCTTTGGTATTTTGAAAAGAAAATGTAAATGGCTGATTTCATAGCATGAACTAATTGGACAATCAAGTCTTTCTTTTATAAGCAGGCGTAATCGCAGGCAGTTACACAACAGCTTAGTAGATTTAGTGTTTAAGAGGGAACTGCAGATGCTGGAGAATCGAAGGTTACACAAAAAAGCTGGAGAAACTCAGCGGGTGCAGCAGCATCTATGGAGCGAAGGAAATAGGCAACGTTTCGGCCCGAAACGTTGCCTATTTCCTTCGCTCCATAGATGCTGCTGCACCCGCTGAGTTTCTCCAGCTTTTTTGTGTAAGCTTAGTAGATTTAGTTGTGTATTTCTGCATGTATACTGCCTTCCCCGTGATCTCGTTAAGACTTTCTTTGTAGACACAAGGAACTGCAGATGCTGGTTTACCAAAAAAAAAAGGCACAAATGCTGGAGTAACTCAGCAGGTCAGGCCACATGTCTGGATGAACATGGATAGAAACATAGAAAATAGATGCAGGAGTAGGCCATTCGGCCCTTCAAGCCTGCACCGCCATTCAATATAATCATGGCTGATCATCCAAGTCAGTATCCCATCCCTGCCTTCTCTCCATACCCCCTGATCCCTTTAGCCACATCTAACTCCCTCTTAAATATAGCCATTGAACTGTGGCCTCAACTACCTTCTGTGGCAGAGAATTCCACAGATTCACCACTCTCTGTGTAAAAAATGATTTTCTCATCTCAGTCCTAAAGGATTTCCCCCTTATCCTTAAACTATGACCCCTTGTCCTGGACTTCCCCAACATCGGGAACAATCTTCCTGCATCTAGCCTGTCCAACCCCTTAAGAATACTTCCCCCTTATCCTTAAACTGTGACGTTTCAGTCTGAGGAAGGGCCCTGATGTGTTATCATGTTACAAATGATGCAATCACTCCCCAACACAATAAGGTGTTGGTGAGGCCACATTTAGAGTATTGTGTTCAGTTCTGGGCACCGTGTTATAGGAAAGATGTTGGCAAGCCGGAAAGGGTACGGAGAAGATTTGGGAGGATGTTGCGGGTCCCATCTGTAGAGAGAGGTTGAGTAGGCTGGGATTCTGTTCCTTGGAGCGCAGGAGGATGAGGGGTGATCTTATAGAGGGGATATAAAATCATGAGGGTAATAGATCGGGTAGACAGACCCAGAGTAGGTGAATCGAGGACCAGAGGACATCGGTTTAAAGTGAAGGGGGAAATATTTAAGAAAATCTGAGGGGTAACTTTTTCACGCAAAGGGTGGTGGGTGTATGGAACAAGCTGCCAGAGGAGGTAGTTGAGGCTGGGACTATTGCAACGTTTACGAAATAATTAGATAGGTACATGGATAGGACATGTTTGGAGGGATGTGGGCCAAACTCAGGCAGGTGGGACTCGTGTAGCTGGGACATGTTGGCCGGTATGGGCAAGTTGGGCCAAAGTATTTAGAGTATTGTGGGCACCATGTTATAGCAAAGATTTTGTCAAGCTGGAAAGGATACGGAGAATATTAATGCCCCCGTCTGTCCCACTTAGGAAACCTGAACGGAAATCTCTGGGAGACTTTGCGCCCCACCCAAGGTTTCCGTGCGGTTCCCGCAGGTTGCAGGTGGTTGCCGGAGGTTGCAGGTAGTGGAGATAGGTAGGGAGACTGACAAAAACCTCCGGGAACCGCACGGAAACCTTGGGTGGGGCACAAAGTCTCCAGAGGTTTCCGTTCAGGTTTCCTAAGTGGGACAGGGGCATTAGGAAGATATTGGCACGACTTAAGGGTCTGATCTGTAGGGACACTATATCACTTTAGGACTCTATGAAAATGCTAGTAACCCTGGAACGTTGGATGAGATGAAGGCCATTCAGCCCGCAGTCTGTCCTGCTAGTTCATACTTCAACTCCTCTAGCGGAACCTCTCTGCTGATCTCCACCTTGAAAGTTCCCGTTGATTCCCAGAACTCCGCTCCACTCTCATCCATGCGGCTAAATACTTCCTCACTGCGGCCTATCTTCATTTAAAAAATCTCCCTCCCCTCCCCTCCCCTCCCCTCCCGACACCAGGGAGGAAAGGAGACAGAAGGAACTGCAGACGCCGGAATCTTGAGCAAAACACAAAGTGCTGGAGTAACTCAGCAGGACAGGCAGGGAATGGAAAGGCGATGCTTCAGGTCGGGACCCTTCTTCAGACTCATTCCAAGTTGTAAATGTGTGCGACCCTAGGGAGAAAGAGAAACAATAGACAATAGACAATAGGTGCAGGAGGAGGCCATTCGGCCCCTCGAGCCAGCAGCACCACCATTCAATGTGATCATCCACAATCAGTACCCCGTTCCTGCCTTCTCCCCATATCCCCTGACTCCGCTATCTTTAAGAGCCCTATCTAGCTCTCTCTTGAAAGCATCCAGAGAACCTGCCTCCACCGCCCTCTGAGGCAGAGAATTCCACAGACTCACAACTCTCTGTGAGAAAAAAATGTTTCCTCGTCTCCGTTCTAAATGGCTTACCCCTTATACTTAAACTGTGTGTGGCCCCTGGTTTTGGTCACTGCAAGAATTTCGGAGCCCCACGCCATGTCGGGACCAGCCCCGCACAACTCCATACCCCTCCGCGCTTCTAAGTGGGACGGCCCCGCGCGGCCATACGTTGCACGTACGCCTCAAGCGACCAGGAGGACGCGTAATTTACGAGCAAAGATCGCGTAAGTGGGACAGGCCCTTTAGACTCAATGACTGGAGAAAGCGCCCCTCCCCCCCCCTCGATGGTCTTAAGCCAGAGGAATCCGTTCATTGTGTCAGGCTTAACATCAAGGGTTGCGGAGCCTGCTCTCCCTGATGCATCATTGATGTGTATCGATCAGCTGCCCGCAAGGTGGGCCGCTGTTGACGGCTTGGCCCACTGCCTGATTGGTTTGTCAGAGCAAGCAGTGCAGGATCTGTGGCCTAATTAGCCTTGAGACCTCGCATTCAACCCACTAAGCAGCAAACTCTGACTGGAATTTAAATGCAGCGACGACACGCGCTTGCAGTGAGGTGTCGTGCCTGTTCCTTGATGCCAGATCTTATGCTGTTCATTACCCCTCCATTTTAGTTTAGTTTAGGGATAGAAACATAGAAAACATAGAAATTAGGTGCAGGAGTAGGCCATTCGGCCCTTCGAGCCTGCACCGCCATTCAATATGATCATGGCTGATCATCCAACTCGGTATCCCGTACCTGCCTTCTCTCCATACCCTCTGATCCCTTTAGCCACAAGGGCCACATCTAACTCCCTCTTAAATATAGCCAATGAACTGTGGCCTCAACTAACTTCTGTGGCAGAGAGTTCCAGAGATTCACCACTCTCTGTGTGAAAAAAGTTATTCTCATCTCGGCTTTAAAGGATTTCCCCTTTATCCTTAAGCTGTGACCCCTTGTCCTGGACTTCCCTAACATCGGGAACAATCTTCCTGCATCTAGCCTGTCCAACCCCTTAAGAACTTTGTAAGTTTCTATAAGTTTCTATAAGGGATACAGTGCGGAAACAGGCCCTTCGGCCCACCGAGTCCGTGCCGACCAGCGATCCCCGCTCACTAACACAATCCAACACACACACACACACCATGGACAATTTACATTTATACCAAGGCAATTAACCTACAAAGCTGTGTAAGAAGGAACTGCAGATGCTGGATAAAATCGAAGGTAGTCACAAATTGCTGGAGTAACTCAGCAGGTGAGGCAGCATCTATGGAGAGAAGGAATGGGAGACTGAGGGAAGGGTCTCGACTCGAAACGTCACCCATTCCTTCTCTCCATAGACGCTGCCTCACCCACTGAGTTACTCCAGCATTTTGTGTCTACCTTACCTACAAACCTGTTTGTCTTTGGAGAGTGGGAGGAAACGGAAGATCTCGGAGCAAATCCACGCAGGTCACGGGGAGAACGTGCGAACTCTGTAAGGACAGCACCTGTAGGCGGGATCGTACCCGTGTCCCCGGCGCTGTAAACAAGCGTTCTAAGGCAGCAACTCTACCGCTGCACCACCCTTCCGCCCGGGATCGCTCTTAATCCGTTTCTGTCATAGGAGCAGAATAAGGCCATTCGGCCCATCAAGTTTACTCCACCATTCAATAATGGCTGATCTATTCTCCCTCACAACCCCATTCTCCTGCCTTCTCACCATAACCCCTGACACCCGTACTAATCAAGAATCTATCCATCTCCGCCTTAAGAACAATCCCTGTGACTTGGTCTCCACAGCCTTCTGCGGCAATGAATTCCGCAGATTCACCACCCTCTGACTAAATAAATTCCGTCTGAAGAAGGGTTTCGGCCTGAAACGTCGCCAATTTCCTTCGCTCCATAGATGCTGCCGCACCCGCTGAGTTTCTCCAGAATTTTTGTCTGCCTTCCATCTCATGTCCTTCCTAAAAGAACGTCCTTTTATTGTACACATTGGTGACCCTTGATTGGACTTTGCTGGCTTTAGAAACATAGAAATAGAAACATAGAAATTAGGTGCAGAAGTAGGCCATTCGGCCCTTCGAGCCTGCACCACCATTCAATATGATCATGGCTGATCATCCAACTCAGTATCCCGTACCTGCCTTCTCTCCATACCCTCTGATCCCCTTAGCCACAAGGGCCACATCTAACTCCCTCTTAAATATAGCCAATGAACTGGCCTCGACTATCCTCTGTGGCAGAGAATTCCAGAGATTCACCACTCTCTGTGCGAAAAAAGTTCTTCTCATCTCGGTTTTAAAGGATTCCCCCCTTATCCTTAAGCTGTGACCCCTTGTCCTGGAACTAAATGTTATTCCCTTATCATGTATCTATACACTGTAAATGGCTCGATTGTAATCATGTATTATCTTTCCGCTGACTGGTTAGCTAGCACGCAACAAAAGCTTTTCCCTGTACCTGCACTTGAGAATAAACTAAACTAAACTAAATTAGGAAGTGGAGGAAATAAATTTAAATTTTGAGGGGAAAGATTTAATCAGAACCTGAGGGGCAACTTCTTCACTCAGAGAGTGGTGGCTATAGAAACATAGACATAGAACATAGAAATTAGGTGCAGGAGTAGGCCATTCTGCCCTTCGAGCCTGCACCGCCATTCAATATGATCATGGCTGATCATCCAACTCAGTATCCCGTA